>NC_040018.1:5277442-5423891 GCF_000972845.2 Larimichthys crocea
TTGCTAACATGCTAATGTTAATTGCTAGTGCCTCAGCAGTAACATCTTATTGCTGACATGTTAATGTTAACATGCTAATGCTAACATGCTAATAGTAATTGCTAGCACGTCAGCGCATCAGCGTTAACATGCTAATGCTAACATGCTAATGTTAATTGCTATCGCATCAGCGCTAACATGCTAATGCTAACATGCTAATGCTAACATGCTAATGTTAACATGCTAATGTTAATTGCTAGTGCATCAGCGCTAACATGCTAATGTTTACATGCTAATGTTAATTGCTAGCGCATCACCATTAACATTGTTAATGTTAACATGCTAATGTTTACATGCTAATGTTAACATGCTAATGTTAATTGCTAGTGCATCAGCGCTAACATGCTAATGTTAATTGCTAGCGCATCAGCATTAACAATGCTAATGTTAACATGCTAATGTTAATTGCTAGTGCATCAGCGCTAACATGTTAATGCTAACATGCTAATGTTAATTGCTAGCGCATCACCATTAACAATGCTAATGTTAACATGCTAATGTTAATTGCTAGTGCATCACCGCTAACATGCTAATGCTAACATGCTAATTGAAGTGAATTGCTAGCGCGTACGCGCTGTGTCTAAATAAACATGTTAAAAATGACTATTTGAGGTAGGTGTGCTTTTGAATACAGACCCCAGCAACAGCCCACTCCTCAGTCTCAAAATTTCTGCGGGAATTTTCTAGTACTGAATTTTCTGAGCAGTGTCAGTAATAATGTATGGGGGCGACGGGGCCCCCATACGAGTCACGCACACTCAAAAATTTCTTTAGGAATTTTCTAGTTGTTCTATGTCATCACACTATTGTTAATAGAAGCGGGTAATTGGTAACCACTGTGTGTGAATGCATGAATGGGCCTTCACTATACAATATCACTGGATTTGTACTGAACTGCAATAAACTTGATCTTGCTTCGATCACCCACTATGAAACAACATTACCCTTTTCTATGTCATAATGCCTAGTAACACTTTTGCTGTTATTTTAGTGAAAGTAATGCAAAAGTTACTCTAGTAAACAATACACTGGATATGAAGCAGCAAAAGGTTCAATACTCAGTTTTTTAGTTTGGTTTCCACCAGGGACGTCACTAGGTTTAAGAAACTGGGGTGGCTTAGCCCATAGAGGAGAAAAGTTAAATTTTTTCAGAGCACCAATTAAAGCTTTGTCAATCAATTGATTAATCTAAGACGATGACGCCTCCATACACCTTCAGCTGCTTTACCAGCTAAACAACACCAGTTAAATTGTGCTAAAATACAAATAAAAACAATTGCAGGTGCCATACATACCTGCACAAAATGAAGAGGGCAAGTGTTTCATAACTCATCATCTGGAAATCATACAGGAGCAGACGTTCTCTAACCACCAACACTAGACTTTAACATCGTTCATAAAAAGGCCTCACGATGGTTAAACTCTCCTGCCCTGTCTTTAACCCATCTATTTCCCCTTCCACCTGCCGAACAACTAGGAAATTCTGCACATGTTGGAAGCCATTAACCAGGAATGAAATCTTGGTCTCAACCCCATATGTCTGCCCCATTTATTTGCAACTACCTTTTAACTTTAGATTACTTTTTAATACCTAACCTAACTTTACTGCCTGTTAGCTAACGTGTTCTACCAGCAGGTATGAATGTCTTTACTTTCTGAAAAATCTTAAGGCTCAATGTACATCTTCACCCATGCTGTTCGCGCCTATCTGCCTCTTGCCGCCTGTGAGGTTCGGCTCTGTGTACTTCAGAGGTAAACAGGCAAGCGGCAGTGAGCAGGGTCGCATGGGAAAAATGGACTGGAATTTCCAGTGATGTGGGCGTTCTCTATTATGAAAAAGTGATGGAATGGATTGTATAATAAGGGGCTCTCCTACGTCTACCGATTGAAGTGAGAGATTTTATGATCATATTTAAGTGGAATAATGGAAGGCCAGTTTATATGATTATTCCGTTTTTTAAATATATTCTGGCCCACTTGTTATTGCCATTAAATAGGCTTTTTTTTTGCATTTTTTTGCTGAAGCCCCCCTAAAATAGGCCTAGTGACGCCACTGGTTTCCACCAATTCTTGTCATAAAAAACTGATCTGAGCTTGCTACATGTTTGACTTTTCTTCACAAGCTTGTCTTCATGTGTATGCTGTTTGGTGCTGCATGGACAGTTAGTGTGATCTTGAGTGTGAGCAAACATGCAGGAGGAACGGAGAAAAAAAATGATATGTGAAAATTACAGATGCCAAAGAAAATGAAAGCAGTAATAAGCAACAGTGTTGCTCTTAGAAGACACATTCTCACAGTAGATATTTCAGCTGGAATTAGTTTAGCAATAATGATCACACTTCTGTGTTGTTTGTTCCATGGCGACATCGTTTTCTCTGCTATCACAAAACACAAAGATGTTGTCTCACAAGTCAACGAAAATGAGTTTTTATCCTGAACATATACAGCTGGAGTGTCACACTGAAAAATACATGGTCAGGCAAAGATTTGTCGATACCTAACTTTGGCCCATTATATGTTGTTGCGTAAGGAAATATTGGTTGCTGGAGACCAAAACAGAACTAAAAGACAAGGGAATATTGGACTTTAAATTTGTCCGGTGACTGAAACATGATTTAATACTGATGTTGCTCCATATGACTGTTTGCTATGTGAATTTTATATGGTGATATAACATCAGGGTGGTGTTTACAACTTGTTTTGCTGCCCTCAAGTGCCCCAAAAGTGAGATTGTGTTTCTGCACACATTAAGAAGATCCCAAAGTCAGAATCTTTGACTGAAAACATTCCAGCAGTAATTAACTCTCATGTCAACGTGAAGTGACAGCCACATTCTGACCACCACTTTGAGCTGACACACATAAAGAAACATGAGCGACCGCCCGTGATTCTTGCAGTCTTTGAACTGTCAGTCATTATTTAAGATGTTGCCTCACCCTGTCATGTTGAACCTGACTCCCGCCAGACATGAGAGAGGAAGATGAGGGGTGGGTGGATGGGGTGAGGATTATGCATTTTTACATTATGACACAGTTATAAAACTTTCATCGGTGTCACAAGGCCAACTTCACTGTCGAAATGAGTTCTTGACATCAGAGACCAGTGTTTTTTGGTTCGAGTAATTACCCATGGTGCTCTTGTCAGCTATTTTTAGCCCTCCTGTTGCTCAGTGAAATATTCCATCTGGAGCCCAGAGACTCCCCCGCCCTAGCCCTGCACCACCATCCACTGACCTTCTCCACCTCCATCCACTGTTGATTATGAACCACATCATGTTGTTCCATGGCAAAAGTGACACACAGAAGCGACCTCACACCGAGGCACATCTTGCCGCCTTAAACAAGGCTCCAGAAAGACCAAGAATTATGAAGATGGATATCAAGCTTTGCTCTTCATAGACTCAACAATATATAGTAATAAAACCACTCACTGTATTGCAGCCTCGAACAATGAAAATAAAAATTATTTTCTGATTTTCTCATATACACACTAGTATTAGTAGTTCATTAGTAAATAGGCATCCTCAACAATGTACTAGTTTTGTTCATGGTCTTACCAGAGACCTACAATTGGATAATTGAATACATCTTTTATCTGTCGAGGTCTGCATATTCATCTTTATGTATTTATTCCTGCAGGTCAAAGGCCTGCCACGTCTTAATGTTTTGAATAATGGCAGTTGTGCAATGCATTAACGATGTTTGCACGGAGGAGTTCTTTCTTTGTTCTTCTGCCTTCAAATCAAACATGGGAGGAGGTAGCTGTTAAAATATTCACCTCTGCATCTCTGGATGACTGCTCCATATGCCAAGCATTGGTCACTTTGATGAATGTGATCCAGTGGTCCGTGTGGAGACACTCTGCGGTTTTTACGCTTGAAGCAGACTACTCAACACAGTATTGACCTTTTGAGGTCTACATACGATGGCAGCGTGTTTGTCAATGTCTCGCTTCGACGTGACCGTCAGCTTCATTAACTTCTCATACACTTTGGCGATGAGCAAGGACGCGAGGGAGCTGACGCTGACTTACTGTCTTACATATTTTCTTTATAATTATCAGACAGATAATAGGTCACACTGGGCTACATTTGTTCCTGTTCTTATCATGAGATAAGATTTGTATTTTAAGATGTAGAATTAATAATAACGCAGTCTCTGAATTTAAGCAGCATGCAAAGAATGTAGACTGACACAATAAGTGTATATAAACTATACATATTTTATTTGACAAGAGCGCCAACATTTTTATATTTAAATACAAATAACCAGTGAAAGTGCAATGTTCCCTTCAACAATTGAATTTACACACCATCTTTAATGTTTTTCACCGGCTCTGATTAACTGTTACAATGATTCAAAGGCATTTTTAAAAAGACACAACGATTTACTCAAACATTAATGAGCCGGTAAAGACGTACCGGAAATGTCACGTCCTTGGTTAAGAGTGTTAACAAAGACTTCTCGGTTGTAGTGCAGTCGCGCATTATTCAGATGAAACATGAGAGTTATAACAGGACCCTATTTCACGCTGTCCCACTTTTAAAATGCAATTATATTTCATAGAACACGTGTGTTTGCTGTTTCATTCTCAGCTCGGAAACTTAAAGCGTCGTAGAAATTAGTGTAAAAGCGCTTGACTGCAAAAGTTTCAAATGCAGGAGTGAATTCTTTGGAGACAGAAGCCTTTTTGTGTTTGTCAAGGTTTGTGATCACCATACCTGTCATATATCCGTTACAGGATATGACAGATCCAGCCTCGTCTTGTTCATATTTGACAAAGCAGAAATGTTCCTAGCCAGAGGCTACCGTAAAAAAAACATTATCAAGATAGTGACATACATTCATCATAATGGCATGTAGCTGTAAAAAAAAGAAAAGAAAAAAGGTTTGTATCTCAACGGCAACACCCTCAATTTAGTGAATAAACCATACCCTCCCTGTGAATAAAAACATGATTTTTTTTATCCTTCACTAGTAGTCTAGTCCATAAAAGACACATTATTATATTTCTCAAGGCCCCAAACAAATGTGAACATATCTTTAAATAAAATATATATATATATACAAATGCCTTCAAGCTTTAAGTAGGATTGTATAAAATCACAAGACTATTAAACCCAACCAAAATGACACATCAGTCATATTCTAAATATTATTTCACATTCTCACATGACACAGAAAAATTTAAGCTTCCCCCCAGAAGGTTAAACACCGATGTGTTCTTTCTCTGGCAGTAGTTTTTCCTTGGCTGAGTCCACTGGCGCTTTGTAAGAGTCCTTCTTCATTTCAAGACTTCTAACCCAAGTGTAAGCCGACGAGCCACCGAGAACCATCATGTTACTGGTCCACCACAGCAGGCTTTTGCTGGAAGAGTTGTACACCACGGCGATGACAGTCTGCACGCATGCCTTCGCCGTGCCCGAGACATTGTGCGTGAGAGGACTGGTGAACTTGATCTGGAGGCCTGTGACGTAGCCGATGGCGAAACCAAACACTCCCCCGATTGTCATCATGCCCCAGAAACCGAGGTCGGTGAGGCGGCTGAAGCCGGCGACGCGCGGCAGCTCGCCAAATATAACAATGAGCGGGAGGAAGAGGACGCAGGCGTTGATGTTGTTGTAGTAGGACAGTTTCCAAATGTTGCCGTCCACCGCGGGCATCACCTTCTTGGTGTAGATGGCGTTCATGGACACAAAAGCGCTGGCCAGGACTCCAAAAAAGACACCTGTCCACGAGAGGGAGCCTGCCAAGCCTTCCTGGTCCACGCCGAGCCAGAAACCACCTGAGGGGCATGAAAAAACATGCAGGACTGTGATATCACGCAGAGGAAAACAAGCTGTCACAGCTGAGAAAAACACAACAATGACTCCAAGTTTGGTCTACAAGAACTTAAGTGGCCTGCACAGAACGCTGATCTCAGGAATGAACAGGAATGTCAGGTTCTGTTGTCTCAGTCATGCAGCCAGTGATACCGGCTGCAGGCTTTTCCCAGAGGAGTAGAGGCTCCTATATCAGCGTGACAATGTGCATGAAATGAGAAATAGGTGCTCTGGTGTCCTGAATGCATGCAAGTTAGAAGTATGTGCATGAGTGCATATCTCATGCACATCCCAGCACTGTAAGACCTACACAGATCCTATTGTCTTAAGAAAGCCCACAACATCATAAGGGACACTTCACACCCTGGTCACCCCCTGTTTAAAATGCGATACAGAGCCATTGGTGCTAGAACAAATAGACTCAAACACAGTTTTTATCCAACTGCAATAAAAACACTGTGAATGCTGCTTAAAAAATGATGTGCACAATGTTTTAATGTTTCACGTTATGGGTGTATGCTCCTTTTAGCATATTTAGTATTTATTTTGATTTTAGCACATGTTTAATTTTATTTATTTTAGTACATTTTAATGTGTCAGGTATTTTTTATTCTTATTTATTCTAGTTATTTTAACACTCACTAGTCACTTTAATGCTAGGATTTCTATTGCACTGACTAGAAGCACTTTCAATCTCGTTGTACCTGTGACAATGACAATAAAGATCTATTCTATTCTATTTCTGCAAAATTCAACAATACTGTTGGTGCTAAAACATGCATTATTCACGCAAAACACAGGAAGAAACAAAGTCCACGTACCTAATATGACTCCACAGCATGCCAGGGCTCGATATGACGTGGTCTGCTTCAGGACAACATATGAGAAGAGCACGTTGAACACCGTGCTGAGTGAACGACCCACCGTGTAGAAGGCCACCCCGACATACTTGAGGCACAGGTTGTTGAAGGTGATCATGCAGATGAACACCACCGACAGCGGAAGCACCTCCCGGGCCGTCTTCAGGTCGAGTTTGACCGACGGGAAGTCGATGAGCTGCGGCGACAGTTTGGACAGCAGCTGCATGAGCCAGCACAGCCCGACGGTCACCACACACTGGTAGAAAGTGACGAACAGCGGCGCGTCCAGGTCTCGGTTGTCTAGGAGATAGTTGTTAAGGAACACCATCGTTATGGAGACGAACCAGTACAGAACGACCACCGCCGCTATCTTCACTGCCCGGACTATGAACGGCTCTCCACGGCCGTCCTGGTCCACCGTATCCGGGTCCGCTAGAGCCATCCTGAGGATGCTGGAGCGCTTCAGCTGAGTCCTGTTCATGGTTACAGACAGAGAACAAGTGTGTGCAGCATTTACAAGAGCTAATATGAAGCTACACACCGGCACAAACAAACATGACGACTGATTTCCGCCAGCGGCAACAACAGCGCGACTTCCTGTCGGTTTCTTTCAGAATAAAAGCATCTTAAAACTTCATTGACCCCCTTTTTCAGTTAAATAATTCTTCTATCTGTTTCATTGTTTTTGTTCTTTATTGTTGAGTATTTTGTCCCATTTTTATTTTTGTATTTTAGATAGATTTAGATAGAAGAAGAAGATATACTTTATTAATCCCTCAGTGGGGAAATTCTTTTTTCACTCTATTTTTTTTATTTACATGCATTTTAACCCGGACACACACACACACACATGCAGTACAACGGCATAGACATGCAAATGTGGAGAGAGATGGTGGAGTGATGGGCAGCCAGCTAGACCAGCGCCCAGTGAGCAGTTGGGGGGGGATCGGTGCCTTGCTCAAGGGCACCTCGGCAGTGCCCAGGAGGTGAACTAGCACCTCTCCAGCTACCAGTCCACCTTCCATATTTTTGGTCCATGTGGGACTTGAACCAGCCACCCTCCGGTTCCCAAGCCAAGTCCCTATGGACTGAGCTACTGCCGCCCCTATAGATAGACATACAGACAGACAGACAGACAGACAGACTGACAGACTGACTGACTGACTTACTTACTTACTTACTTACTTTATCCCAAGCTGGGAAATTACAGTGCAGCAGCAGCACACACAGTGACAATAGACAACAACTTAAGAATAAAAATATAAAGAACAAACTATACGTGATAAAATATCAAAATAGCAATAGTAAATAAAATATATTGTACAAAAGTATATACAGCAAATTGGCAGTGTTGATTTGGTGCAAAGTAAGAATGGAGTTTTTTTTAGCTCTTATTATACAGTGTGATGGCATGCGGCAGGAAAGATTTCCTGTATCTTTGGGAGAAGCTGTCTGTGTGTCCACTGTGTGATTTGTTTTTTAATTGTCTGATCTTAAAAGTGTAAAACATCATTATTATATTATTACATTTTATATATAAGAAGAAAAAGAAGAAGAAATACTACTATACTGTTTGCAAGAGTCATTCATCTGTAAATGAAGCTGACATTAGCCACCTTAGCTTGGCCTACTGTTAAACCAGAACACATATTTGAATATAATTTGAACATTGCTCTGACAACAATAATGGGTAATATACTGTATGTGTAATGATGCCAAATATAAACATAAAAAAAATAAAGTTTTTTAATTCCCTACTTTTATTTTGAAGGAGACGCTCAAACCAGAAGTCTTGTTAACCGTGACTGCTTCCTTGTTTGAACTCACTTTCTCCTTATTTAAAAAGATAGTGCCTCGGAATAAACACGTTCACCGATCAGGATACTGTCCATAAAATCCCCATTATATAAATAAATACATAAATAAATAACTCCTGAACTCTCGTTAATCAAACTAGTTCACTCATTCAGGCCAACCACTGCATATAAAGTTTAGTTTATATGTAATATCACAACATACAAGTATCACATTGTTTTTTATTGATTGACAATATGAAACATAAAAAAAAAATTAAACGTTTTCATACCTTAAACCGTCGTGGACTGTCCTGCGTCTGGTGAATCCAGCAGGCAGGTTGGGTGCGTAATAAAGTCTCTGCCTTGCCTTACACACCCATCCAGGAAGCAGGATTTGTTTGACCTGCATTTCCTGTTACAGCCTTATGACACAATGCATGCATGCACTGAATCATGCCAGGTGACACACACCAGCAGGTGAATGCAATACACAATGCAGTTACCAAAATAAAATGCAATATAACAAAGAGTTTAAAACTTTGACACCCTTTTAGATTAGATATGTTGGTATTGTTGGTATGGTACTGTACCTGAGGATCTCTGACTAAACTCTGGCTCATTGAAGAGAAGAACATCCTGACCTTTAAACTCCCTTTCACACACACACACACACACACACACACACACACACACACGCACACACACACCAAAGAAAGGCAAATAAGAGAAATTACCTCCCATCAAACATTACATGTTTGAACAGCACATGCCTGTGGAAGCAAAAAGGATGCGAACAATGGGAATGACATCATGGATGTGTGTGTTTCAATAACAGGTGAGGTTACCATACCAGTTTTTCAAGTCTAATAGTCACACAGCCAAGCAGGTTTTCATTATTACCAGCATGTGGATTTGTTTTATTTTGTGTGGATCAGTCATTTTAGATAAGACTAAAGATTTGCTCATGCAGCCTGCATCGCCCTGAATTACAAGGCAGGACAACACACAGACTTTACGCAGCCATCTATTGCATCTTTTGCCCAGAAAGTGCAGGTCTACAGTTTGCATTCACCAAGGCAACAAGCCATCAGTGAAGCCATTATCTGAGATTTACTGTGTTAAGTGGATGGTAAAGTTGATTTCAGCTCCTTAGTGTTTGCATTTGTTTGCTCATAGAAAACAGAGGGAAATTCCCACACGTAAAATTCATCTCTGCAGTGCCTTTTTATTTATTTTTTTAAAGACATTTCATTATACATACATAATGAAATGTGAACTATACATAATATAGGTCAACAAAAAAGGTGAATTAACAGGAATCTTTATTTGTTTTCTGTGGGTGTTTTATGGGAATGTGGATTACTTACAGATCTATTTGAGGGTGCTTATGGTTTGCATGTTCCACATTTTATCATAAGTGTGCCATGCAGTGTGGGACACTGGTCTGGTCTTGGTCTTGACTCGGTCTGACCCTGCCTCGGTCTTGGTCTTGTCTCGGTCTCGACCCCTCAAAGTGTTGGTCTTGTCTTGGTCTCGATACACTGTGGTCTTGGCCTTGACTTGGTCTCGGTTTAGGTGGTCTTGACTACAACACTGCATGCAGGCGTATTTTATAGGTCAGGCTGTTTTTTAAATTCCAGTTGTCATAGGTTTTGATACATTTATTTTAAGTGCTAACCCCCAAAACAGTTCTTTGCAATGTTTGTTGTTATTCTCATTGACTGACCTTCAAGATTAGGGTTTTATTTTGAAAGTAAGATGATAATATCCTATGCATTATTCATAATTAGTTTGAATGAATTCTATAAAAAGCAAACGATTCAATTAAAGTAAACCTCAGTGTTAACTTTCAGGATAGTTGACCACACTTTCTGGGCACAGTTGGACAGTGTTTCTGAGGCACCTGCAACATCAGCCATGTGCTTTAATTAACCCATCATCTGTAACGAGATGTGCACTAATAAGCCCAATTCATACATTTGAACCAATTCTCATTTCTCAAAAATCCAAGTTACTTTTCAAGATGCTATAAAACTTGAATAGTGAAAAATCATAAAAATACCAACACAGTTTTCCCCTTGTGTGTTCTTTTTATCATTCTACTGCACATAGACAGCAGCAGGCATTCACAATTCACTAACATTACTAATAATACTATTGTACTATAGCTTCAAGACACTAGGTGGCAGCAAATAATCAGCGCTGTTTATATGACCAGCTGCAGGATTATGACACCTATAACTCGTGCTAGGTACTGATCAGCATAAATATATTTTAAATAGTGAATGAAACAGTACAGAATAGTATTTTTAACAAAGTGTACAGTGACCTCAAAAACACCGCCGCTGATCTTTTCTCATTCCTTTTCACATGCCTCAGAAAAGCGGTCCTTAATCAGGAACAATGTCAAAATGTAAGTCTATCCATGGGTCTCTTTAATGAATACTGTCTGTGTGTATACTTAGCATTATTGTTTTTTATTTGACGGTGAAGACAGACATAAAATGTGGTGAGAGACTTGGCTGACACGCAATAAAAGATCCCCTTTCGGATTGTGATTAATGGCATCTCAGACCACTAATCCCTAAGGAGGCCAGAGTTTAGAATATTTTCTTATCCCTTACACTACAGAACCATCTTCACCCATCTATTATATCAGCTACAGCTGCTGACTGCTTTAAAAGTGACATTATGTAACTTTTCTACCATAAAATAACAGATTTTAAATCATTTTGATACCGCACTGACTTTTAATAAGATGAATGGTGCCTCTGCCGTTCCCACTCTGTGATCCACTTGATCTTGCACTATGTAACGTTGTGCTTGAGCTGGGAGAAGTACGCAATGTTTTACAGCACTAAGTCACACACCACCGGCTACATGTCACTGATTTCGATGAAACTGGATCAAATTTTATGAGGAAATGTTTCATGGTTTCTCTCTGATGTCGGCTGTCTGCAATCCTGATAGACAGTCAAGGAGATGGTGTGAACTGTAGTTGCTGTTAGATAATGTAAGCTCACTTAGTTTGCTGTGCTGCCCAGACTGTGAGCTCAAAGCACTAGGAGAGTGTTAGTATTTACACTGGTACCACAGACGTTTTGGACCACCGGGAAGAGATCGTTTTCATGCCTGAGGTTTGTGGGGGGGGGCCACAGGAATGGGCACCAGAACTGTACCTGGATGAGTGGGCAAGAGTAAATCTGAGACTGGTTTTTAGTCGTTGGTAAGAGATAGATATGTATAGATAGGCTAAGGATAGATGCTGGACTGTGATTCTCGGGATTCTGTAAAGAAAGTTAAACTTGCACTTCACTTTCCCATTTAGACCTCTTGTCAAAGACCCGTGTCTTCCTGCTGTCATCGTTCACCTGCTGCACAGTTGCAAGCTATCTCAGTTTTCTGGGAAATTGTTATAAGCGAATCTTGTCTGTTGGCGTTATATTTTCTGCTACAATACACCGCAAGTCACTGTAGCTGGTGTCCCAGTGTTGACCACTGAGCTGGCAAGCTATTCCCGTGGACTCATATATGCTCTCAGCAAGGATGTAAAACTCCATTTCCCTCTAAGAACACAGAGGCAGTATTTGTGGAGCCTGACTCAGCCTATACAACGCATCCATCAGGAGGGTGTCTGACCCTTCATTGTGCTCCCTTTTGCTCAGACTTTGGAAGGGGAGAAATGCTGAGCTGGAGCCAAGTTTGCTATTCACAAGACGGTCTCCCTTCCTGACCCCTGTCAGCTGGAGAGATTTCCACACTTTATTAGCAAGCACACACACAAAAAAAAAAAATAAAAAAATGGAGAGAAGCTACCGCTTGTGATATCTTGGATCACGGAGGCTCTGGAGCATCTACACTGTGCATTAGTATATCTTCACCTAACAATTCGGTGAGACGCTCACGTCAAATACAAATGTCAAATATAGCAAGCAGTATAACAAGCAGTTGTCCATCTCAAAATAAAGACAAATAGAATAGTTGCATTGGATAAATACAACACCAGTTTTGATGATGCTGTGTTATAGTCCAGAGACACCAAAGGCTTGTTCTTGATTCTGGATCTCAAAGATTGCAATGAGAATAAATAAATTTAGGAGTTTTAGAATAATGATTGTCTTCCTGTGAAGCTCTGTACCTAATTCTTGCCTACATTTTATTGTCTCATCTTTTTACATCAACAACATTAGACTATACTTCAGTGTCTTTCACTTTGTTATAAAGAGTACTGGATACACATCTAATGAGAAATTTTCTATGTTGCTATGTTATATATTATGTAGGCCAAAGATTTTGCCATGTTTCTACATGTTCTTGTGAACTTTTGTCCCTCAGTAGCCTACTTTATTCACATAGACTCCAGATGGCACATTTTTACAACATAAGTGATCTATGCTTGCATTAATTTTCCAAATATGGCACATTTATTTTGAAAACATTACAGTTTAATCTGTGTCAACTGTGTAATATGTCTGATACTTTATTCACAGAGATTCAGGCAGATGCTAGATTGCAGACGGACAACACCTGTCGGGAAACAGTGCGATGGAATGGCAGAATGACAAAACTATATGTTGCTATGCTGATATCATGTTGTTAAAAAGACTAGAATAAAATATATGAAACTAAATCCTTTCTCCTTGTCTATTATTTTATGTAATTAAATAATTATTAGCTTTTGGTGTCCAGATTGTGCATGTTTTGTCCTTGTGTGAGTGCATTACATAACATCTGGTCGTATATTGTGGCGCAGAGAACAGCAAAAAGTAACTCAACCTCAACTAATTTTATTGTCCTGCCCTTGTCCTATTGTGACACATCAGCATCACAGAAACATACTGGCTCTTTATATAATATCAAGCTAGATCATTTAAACATAGGCTACTAGATTTGGTCAAAAGCTTGTTGTGATGCTACAGTTATCAGTCAGCCAACACAAATCAACCACTGTTCCTCAGAAGGATGTAAACCATCTCACAGTACATAGGCCTACATACTGTATCATCCATGTAAACATCAGGGATGTAATTTATAGACAACCCTTCATGGCGAGGCCTCGTTCAACAAACATCGACGATGGATGATGTGGCTGCATGACAATCCAAATGACAAATATCCCTAAATGTTGCTCTAGTTTCAAAGCACATCATTCTATGTCAACACTCTATTATAATGCAGTAGATGTTTGGTGCACAATAAGCAATGTAACAACAGCAGGCTTAAGACCATATAGAACAAGGAGTAGTTTTAATTAAAGATTTATAATGAAGGCAAGGCAAAAACAAACACACAACTTCACAGCAAGCTGTCACCTTTTCTCCCTCTGCACACCACTCATTTCTCATCCTCACCTAAACTGGAACATACCATCTGTTCAGGAAAGCACGAGGTGAGTTAAACAGGTGCAAACATGCCAAGACCACACAATGGAAAAGATATTTAAGATTCCCATTGTTTTGACATATGAGAACACGTGACGACAAAAATAACCTGAACAGAAGATGAACTGCTGAACAAAAAATGTGCCCCTCCTTTTAACGACATAACCACACACACCACATGTTTGTACTACCGCTGGCATGAAAAAAGACAGAACAGACAAAAACACACAGGCCACTCTGGAGAATAACAGAAAACTACACAAGCTTGTATTCCATTATTTGTTATAGTTGGCTGGGAGTGATTAATTGATGCAGGGCTGAGTGCACAGAAAAGTCAAGGAAGGAGCCTTTTCCCCCGACCAGACACAATAGACCTCCTTTTTTATTAGAACTATGGGCTTTTATTATTAATGACCCCACTATCATTAAATGAGCCAGTTGTGACTACAGTTTCAGTAGCACCACATGGGTAAACCAACGCTGGTGTTGGCAACTGCTGTTCATTGTGAATCTTTCAGCAAGTAGGGTGAACAGATATTAGGCCAGAGAGGGTGATCTGTGCGGTACAGTCCACAGGGCAGCTTAATTTCAAACACATATAATCCTCCCTTGTGAAGCTGGTTTCTCAGCTAGACTGCTTTTACTACTTTGATCTCCCTGTCGTTGTAACAACCTCTGCCTTCTCACTATCTAGAGAGAAGAAAGAGCAGCAGGTCCTTCTTAAGAACGTTTCCTATCAATTGAAGTGGTATAATAGGCTTGAAAGAAGAAAGAAAAGAAAAAAAAAACAGGTTGATGGACAAAACATAAAAATGTAATGTAGAGCTTGCATGTAGACCTGCACTATTGGCTAAACAAAGCTATTCCAATACACTGATCAAATGTACAAGGCTGGTTTTTCTTACCTTTCTTACAATTGTTCAACATATTCATTGTGAATCGGGGCACCTGTGGCTCAGGTGGTAGAACGCTTTATCTTGTAATTGGAGGATGGCTGATTCAATACCTAACTCCCCCAGTGCAGTCAAAGTGCAAGGTAAACTTTTTTATGCTGCCCCCAAGTGGCCAAAAAAAAATCTGTTATTGCAGATTTAAAATCGAGAAATTCATATTTTTTTATTTCACAATTATGCTGCTAATTCAATGCTGAATCCCCCAATCCAGTTGAAGTGTCCTCCCCCAAATTGCTCCCAATTGCTGTGAATGTGTGAGCTTTGGACAGGAAGCGCTGTTCCGCTCCTGATGAGCAGCTGGCACCTTGCATGGCAGCCTCTGACATAAGTGTATGAATGTGTGAATGTGACAGGGGTTGTATACACACTGAGTGGGTCAGTAGATCAAAAAGGCACAATGTAAATACAATTTACCAACTGTCTATAGCTAGAATTCTCAAATGCATGTTTGTGTTGCTGAAGTTGGCCAGAATCTAAGCTGCTCCCTGCAGTGAGTACTGGAGTGAAAGGCCTTTAATTGAGGGGACACTTCTTTGGCCATCGTGACACATATCACATCCTTGTAAAACTTTTAGAGCCAAGAAAGGAGGACACCCTCCTGAAGAACTAAGATCATAAAACATGAATGAGCTATCCTCAGAATTAAATTGCACCATAAGAGCTATTAAGAATCCCTTTAACTATTCAGAATAAGCTGACCATCGTCCTCACGGCTCTGCAACATGAAATACAGCTGCAGTATGAATGCAAATGTCCTTTTTGTCACTGTCAGACTGACATGTTTGGCTTTGTCGAGTAGGCTGGCACACTCCAAACTACTGTCATCCGAGTCTGATGACTCACCCTCCTCCTCATCATACTGTGGAGCAAGCGTGATGACAATGGGGCCGCTATTTTGTCCAACAAGGCTTTCCATCCATCAATTCTCCCATTTACTCCTTTTCATTCACGAGGACGGCAGGAAAAAAACAAAAACCCCAGGCCAGTCAAACAACATAAGAAAATCATTTACACCAGTCACCTGAACTGTGTGTCCTTAAAGCGAGGAAGGTACATAAAGCAAAGCCACATGAGCAAAGATGGAACATTCACGCAGAAAGACCTCGAATGGTTTTAACTGAGCGTATTTATTTTCCCTCACCTGTTTTTGGTGTTTGTGCTTGTAGTGTGTAAGCACTCACCTTTGAGAAGTGGCTATGATTGGTATCTGTTAGATTAACAGCAGTTCACATGATTTGAATGTGAAGCAGGCTGCTTGTAGTGCAACTCCTACAGAGCTTTATGGCACATACGGCTTTTAGCTCATTGTTTTGGTTTTCTGGCCTGCAAATGGATTTATTTCTCATACCCAGCACAAAGACAACGTTTACAACCATCTGTACAACACACAGAGAGAGAAAGAGACAGATATTTTTCTTACAAGTTAGTGGAAAGCACCTTGGAGAACTAAAAGTACAGTGAGCTTTGGACGAATGGACACAAAGAGAACTCCAAGTTTGTGCGATTCTTGCTGGAAATGTGCCTGTTTGCTCATAGTTCATCATATCTACTGCAAAGATGACAATACAGGATGTTCTGCTGCCCCCATGTGGCCAGAAAAAAAATCAGTTATTGCAGATTTAAAATCATAAGAAAAAAATAAAAAACCTTCCAGAGTTTGTCATATAGTACAACATTTCCCCATAGCTTTTGAAAGTCTTTACAGTTGAGTTTGCAGTCATACTGGAACACTATGTCCTATTTTTAAATTGTACACAGCATTAGAACAAAAAAATAAATCCTACCTGGACTGAAAATATGTGGATTCAGTGGAAAATACATGGAATTAAACTAAGTAGAAAGTTTTCTGCTCATTTTTTTTGCGATTTTGTCATTTCTTTGTGAATTAAGTTAAACCAGTTCATCCCTGTGAATTGAACACGGCACATAATGGGCATATGAGTGCAGTACAAAGGTCACCGGCAGACTACCACACTGACTGAGTCACTGCCTAAAACGCTGCTAATGAAGCTAAAGTGGTTGTGTACCGCACGCTTGTGTTTCCACTCCCCTGCACTGCTGCCCGAGGGCTTGGTTAATTATCTCCTTTGTTTAAAATTGTTCTCACACCAGCTTAGAATGTGCTGTTAGAGGGCTAAATGAGCAGGTTGTGCTTGATCAATAATAGGACTCCTGTGTAACATAAAAAAAAAAAATCCAACTTTTTCTCATCTTGTGTTTTTCTTTTCTTGTTCTATCTTTGCTGCGTATTTCTTATGTTCTTTCCTCAATTTGTCAGTTTCTTGCTTTAGTTTCCAGCTCTCCAGTCTGACTTCTCTTCTCTAAACAAAAGAAAAAGGCCCAGTAGGTTTCAAAGTCCAAATGGATGCAGGTAACACATCCAAAAGTGCTATTTTTATGTGATATAAATAGAAGTGAAATGATTATTTTATAGATTCTTCTCACTAGATTGGTATTGTTCCCTTTCAGGATTGTTATTAAGGAAATGAAGGGCACTGCCTGTGGTCTCTTCAGCTGTCTGCGGTCTGGGGTGAAGTGCCATATTAGGACGTTTGTTAGTAGTAGTTTTGGCATGCATAACCACCTCCATCACTCTTCAGGAGAGAGTGAGTGCAGGTGGAAAGCAGGGCGTCATGGTGGCAGTGCTTTACCATGCCACGAAACATTTGGTAAGGTCAGTGAATTACCATCCCACAGGGAAATCAAAAGGACTGCCTCAAATTACTTTTTGTAGTTGACAAGGCATCAAAACATAAAACCAACTAGAAATGTAGCAGAGAAAACACCAAGATCATTTTCTTTTAGACGGGTGAAAGTATAAAGTGTCAAACAGAAACAAACACAATGCCTCAGCTGTGGAATGTAATTGATTTTTGTCAGTGATGGAGCTTTTCCTCATTACCAATCTTCTGTTTTATTACACTCCTGACTTGGGCTTCCTTCAAAGCCAGGCTTCTGGTTGTGTTTTACTTAATAGCAATACATTAACAAGTTTAAGCTGAACACCATCAATGACAAGAACCTTTTCATCTGCAATTCATTCATGCACATTGAGTCCATTGCAAAAACAATGACATGTTGCCTTTGTTAAGATTTCTTTACCTTGCACAGGCATTGAATAACCTGATCACATCGACATGAATCACTAGGTTTGCTATTTTGTTAGCATATACTGTATGCAACTACATATAATCTCAAAGCCTCATGGGGACTCTTTGACAGAGTAATCGCTTGTAACTAGCAAACTCAAGTCTTGAAGTGTCAAGTCATTCCCTTTCCTGGAGCCTTCGATGGCATTCCTTGGTCTCAGTTGTCATGGAGATGGTTCACTCATGATTACTTGACCTCAAATGGAAATTCGGTCATGTGATAACAGGTGGTCATGTATGAGGGGAGATCCTAACCCTCTCTGTAGCATCTGATGTGGAAAGCCTCTGTGATCTTCTACGCTGTCTGCTCGAAAAAAACCTTGATGCAACAACAGCCCGTGTTGTGTCTTTCATGCGGTGTCTCGTCTGCAGCGTTTCACCATTGTTGTGTTCGCCACAGTTGCTGCACGTTAAGTTAAACAGCACTCCAGGTTTCCTCTTAGGAGGTCTATTAGCCATCTGTGTGCTGGGAGAGGTCTTCGAGTGTTTAATAGGTAATGGTAAGTGTTGTGGTGCTGCTCCTTGTGAACTGAAGACTGCTGATTGAAGTGTATTCCAAGGATCTAGCCAGTTATAATCAGAACATAAACAGCAAAAGCATATCCAAGCATGTTTCGTCCCCATGTGGACAGAATGACTCGATGCAAAAACAGCCAGTAAATGTGTATATGAACTACTCTAAAACATGTTCAAGGTAGAGCCACCAAAAAATAAATCCCTACTTAATTTCAGCTCTCACTTGAAGGAAGTCTTAAACAAACCCGATTTCCTAAATGGATGAAGCCCAAACTCATTACGGTTTTATTATGTAGGCCTGCAGCATCTGAGTAATAACAGCTGTTAGGACTTTGTCACAGACATTTAGTTATTTCTTAATGTCTCGGGATAATACATTTTGAGTGAGAATCTTAGCTCACTTGTTGTGCTTTCCTGTGTAAATTCACTCGCTCACTTGAACCCTGAATAACCTCTGTTTTTTTTTTTTTTTGGTGTCTTGCCCGTGCATCTGTTTGCCACATCCAGCTGCCTGCAGTCTTCAGTTGCAGGTTTGGATTTCGCCTCTTCGTCTGGACCAAAACCTTGTTTGTCTCTAAACCAAACCCTGAAGAACCTCCCTAAGCCAAGCCATCATCTTCTATCCAACCTCTGTGACAATAAAATCTCTTACGGCTGCCTGGTCTGTGTTTGTATTTGGGTTCAACAATTCTGTCTTAACACAAATTCATGTGGACTCGCCATCTGTTCTGGGACAATTCAACAATAGGTATCGTCCTTCAGCTCATGGGATTTGTCAAAACACAATGGAGTACGAGAAAAAAGCCAACATTTTCCCACAAAATAGCGATGGTTTCATCCTCGGAACAGTTTTTATGTTGTAAGGCAGGGGATGTTCGATGTTCTGTAACTTGAATTATACATCATACTGTACTCAAGTTCATGCTGGCAATCATTCAGAGCGTGTCTGTCTAATTTTGGCAGCTCCTCAGTTGCGGTTTGGGCTTTAAATACTTGGTCAACTTTTGACTTTTCATATCGTGAATCACCCCATCCCTCAAAATCAGCCACGAGGGAAAAGAACTCATCAGTGTGAAAAGACAGATGATTAAGTAAGTGGGTCGGGCATATGTGTGTATGTGCATGTAGACTATACACGGCAGTGTGATAGTGTAGAAGGGGGCAGGCTGGTAAAAAGGAAGCTGTATTCTCCATTATCTAGTGGCCAAGGCTGTGTTTCTGCTGACATAGTGAAATATTGATGTGGAATAAATTCCTGTCTAATTAGAGTGGCTGAATTAATCAGGAAGCGTTTAATTAGCAGAGTTTTCTTTTCAGTTGAGGGGAGGTTTTGATCTGAGCCATATGGCTGCTCCCTCTGATGTGCCGTGGTTCACAGGCTTTTAAATATAAATTACTTTTGTTAGAGGCCTCATGAAAACGAGCTTTTTGGTGACAGAAGGTAAACTGTATAGGCTAATAGAGCGTGATAGTATGGGACACTTGAAATAGCATTACGTATGGTATTCTAAGTAGCTTGGAATTGGCATACTAGTATAATAACTAGGTTATTGGTACTGGTCTTTGTGTTTTGGATTATAAAAAACATCTAACAACTACGTGTTTTGCATGCTGAAATAGTTGAACACACTCACGCACAGTAGTCTAAATTTACAGGTTATATTACACACACAAAAAAAAAAACAAGTCATCCAGCTCTGTGAAGCTGAACAAACCCTACTGTATGTCATGCTTACAATGATATTATAAATGCTGATGTTCAGCAGGTGTAATATGAAGTTGAGCCTCTTGGAAATGTCATTAGAAAGTATAGAAACTGAAAATCTTACATGGTGATGGAGCCAGATTAAAAGTTAGGATTCTGAGAGGAACATGAATGTTTGTGCCAAATTTATGTCATGGCAATTCACTGAAAAAAAACAAGTCAAATGTCAACCACATGGTGCTGATCGAGGAAACGTCAGGAGTAGTATCCGAAGCTTTCCTCCGCTGCAGACCATGACTGTATGTACCAAGTCTTCATGGCAATCCAGTAGTAGTTGAGATATTTGTGATATCTGGAACAAAGTGACCGCCAGACCATCATTGCCATCCCTTGAGCCATGCAGCATTTGTCTTTGTCCATTTTTTTGCCACGTCCTATTTCAACCAGCTTTGCTTTGGTTAGGGTGGGCTGAGGAAAATGAGAAATGTTGTACACATGAAATAGATATTTGATGAATTATGTGCCAAGACCAAGGAAAAAGGAGTGAATGAGTAAAAAAAAATTAAAAGTTCTCCAATCAATCACCTAAGATCCCCCAAAACACTGAATGTCATCATATCAATTTAATCAAATTCTCACATTTTGTGAAGCTGGAAACAGATGTTAGTGTTACAGTTCAAGGATACTTCCACAAAAGAACTCCAGCGACATCCCAAAACTATTAGAAAACACAAAGAAGAGGCATACTGTTCTCTCGCTACAATGAACATGTCAAGTGTAGTTAATTCTTGTCATCCCGTCCCCGAGTATGCTCAGTGATGTATGCCTGACATGAGGCAACTCTCTGGAGACTGAAAATGCAGCAACAAAGTTGTTTCAGAATAAATGTGTGTCTAACCAGTTTGACAAAGCTTTTTGCTTTGTGATCCACCTGTTGTAGCAGTTTACAGCAACGCAGAGTGTCTGAGTCAAAAGCAACCTTAATTTACTAACAAATGAGAAGCCACGGAGCAGATTCTACAGTGGAAGTGCATGTAAATAAGGATACCTGTGAAATTAAATGTGCTCACCACTGCTCAGCAAAACAAACATGAAAGAGATGACATTTAAAATTACCTAGCACAAAGCTGTGAAGTACACCGCCGTGTCGAGCAATAATCTCAGATAACACCAGCGTGTGTGTGTGTGTGTGTGTGTGTAGGGTTTAATGTGCAAACTCACAGTATCGTTGGGCGTTTGCACATTTGATTGATGAGATGGTCAAAAAACAATCTGCCCTGCTGTCATCAGCCCATCAATGATGAGTGGGATGAAGGGAATAAAGATGGCAGAGCAGTCAGCGGTGGGATTTATGAGTTTGGGCTTAAGTATTGGTGAAGATGTGGATGCATACAGATGACTGTCACACATGTATCAGCAAAGGTAGAGGAGGTTCATTACTGAAATGTACTTTTTCAAGCACAACTTATCTGCTCGCAAAGCCTCACAATATTGTCAATACTCCATTTATTTATAGTGTGTCATCTACAGTTAGTGATATATGTTAGTTATACACAGTATATTTTTACTTTTCCGGCTAAATCACAATACGCCAACAGTTTGACTGACTGTCCAGCTATCTTCTTTAGCTATCAGTGAATACAGCATTTTCTGTCTAGTTTGCAGTCCAAGTTTTAGTCCAACATTATCATGAATAAATTGTCTGTCCTGAGGCAGGAGCATGTATGGATGGTAATTATTTTTTTATCCTTTTTATTTACTTTTTGCCGCCAAATGATGAATGAGGAAAACGCACGAGGACTGTGAAAAGCACAAGTCAAGTTGGACGTCCATCTCTTGTATAGAAGAACTGGATATCGGACTCCAACGTTTCAGACCGTGGAATGTTTTTTTTTTTTTTTTAATATTAATAATACATATTTCCAAAACTTAGAAAGAGTAATGACTAATGGATTACTCGCTGCACTGCATCTTCATACATACACAATTTATGGCTCCCAGCTCCTGTTTTGTGACTTTGAAATATTAAAAGAAGTGACGCCTGCTAGCTCTCTGTCAACAGACATCATTCATGCTCGTGGAGCGAACACTGATTCTACTGTTGGTTAAGTGCAATTGAGACTTGTTCCATTTATATTCCTTGATGAGACGCGTTCAAGACAAATAGCTAGCTGTGTTCTTCTACCCACCCAGACCTCTCCGCTGCGGCGAGATAAATGCGTTACAGCATTAGCGTATGTGGCTAACATGGGCAGCATTCAGACTGAGAAGTCAAGGAGACAGGAGATATGATGATATACGATGTAGGAAGTTGGTCTGAGTAATAGACTTGTGAGTTTGGAACCTTATTAGACACAAAACCACTACAGAGAGCTTCATAATGCCACATGACAACATTGTTTTGGTCTGAACATGGATTTGTGAATGCCTCCATCCATGCCAACTCTCTCTGGCTTTTGAGGCTTTTTCATTTTTGACAGAGACAGTGTAATATAACACGGTCCAGCAGAGTTTGTTAGTGAGATTTGATAGTAGCCACCTGCTACAGTTAGATAAGTAATGACAAATACTCCTTAGAAATGTATAAGAATCAGTGTGGGACTGCCCCACCCTGAACATTTTCTGCAGACTGTCTTGTGCATTTGTAGAACTGTACCTCTTGCAAGAATAAAATGACAAAACCTTTAAAGACCAATTGATTGATTCAAGGTCCTTATTTTGTGTCGGCGAATTGCTTCCCAGAAATTTCAGCAACAAACTTGGCGTTGTCGGCAGGATCTCAGGCTGATCGCTCGGGACCCGGAGAAGGTGACTGATCATCTGAGACTGATCAAAGTTGTCTCACCTCCACCTCAGTTCATTCGAGACGGGAGGACCCTCTCCGTGGACCTAGAAGCTGTCACCTCGAGGTCCAACGAACTCAGATTAACAGAAAACATCCTAAATTCAGGGTAAGCAAAATTTTCAATTGTTTAATGAATCTAAGTCAATCAGTCTTTGAATATGGAGAAGAAGGTTACTCTGGTCACTTCTTAGGACAAGTGTAGTAAGGTACTCTACACTGAAAATCTCTGAGAGATTAACTGAAGAGTGACAGGAATGTGGGGAGAGAGAAAGATGGGGAACGACATGCAGCAAAGGGCCGCAGGTCGGATTCGAATCCAGAGCCGCTGCTGAGCCTTCATACATGGGGCGGATGCTCCACCAACTGATCCAATCGACACCCCCTACTGTGATGCTATTTAACTCTAGTAAGCATTATGAGAATTCACAACATCATTCAACATCATACAGTGGTTAGCACTGTCTCCTCACAGCAAAAAGGTTCTGGGTTCAGACAGCCGGCTTAGGTCTTCCTGTGGCTTGGGAGTTTGTCGCCGGGACCTTTCGGAGCGTGTGGGGCTCACACGTTCTCCTGTGTCTGCATGGGTTCTCTCCAGTTTCCCTCCCACAGTCCCAAAGACATGCAGGTTAATAGGTTAATTGCCCATAGGTGTGAATATGAGCGTGAATGATTGTTTGTCTCTATGTGTCAGCGACCTGTCCAGGGTGTACCCTGCCTCTTGCCCAATGTTATCTGGGATCGGCTCCATGTCCCATGACCCTCCAAGGGATAAGCGGTTATGGATGATTGAATATATTAGCTGCATAGCTCAGTATACTGGTCCCTGGGCCTCCTTCAGATGACCTCTTATTCATTAGATGGAGACAAGGGCAGAACATTTTCACTACATGGGTAAACAGTCACAGTACTATTATCATCCTGGCGTCAACCGTACACTTCAGAGTTGTGAGCGGGTAATGTGTGCAGATGTTGTCACCTGTTTAGATATCACAGCTGCTCAGCTTGCAGACCAAACATGGCGCTGTTTGTTTGTCATTGGGATCTGTCTGTTTGCAGTGGTAGGTCATTACCTTTGAAAACTGTATGTGGATGATGACCCTTTTACAAAGTTTCCACGACTGCGTGTGATTCAGGTCCAAAGTTTATCCGTGTTGATTAGAAAAGGTTTAAGACTCAAGATCATTTAGTAAGAAGGGTGGCTGAAAATTGGTTTTAGCAGCTAGTATGTACCGTGTAAAGAAGGATTCAAAGCTCGGGTGGTAACTAGAAATGTGCCCACTGAGGTGCATTGGAAAGGACGCAGAGATGTTAGGATGAAGTCATATTTATTAATCACAACAGATAGTTCACTAACAAGGACCACTGCAATATAGATTTATGTTTGGATTGGTTAATTGCAAGTGATGGAAAGGATGCGCCCTGGTGACCTGTAGGAGAGAAGAAGGGGTGAACAGCCTTATCAACAGTGGTCATTAAACAGTGCTAACAACTGTTATTAGCAAGCCTCATGAGTAAAAGGTACGCAGCTAATAAGCAAACCACTGGTATTACAGCATGACCGAGTACAGAGTACAGATGTGCTGTCGTCTCTGCTCCGCTTTGCCCTGCAAACTACAACTAGACGAAACACATGTAAGCATGGCAGAGAAACTGATAACAAGGGTGCCAATTGGCTGATCCCTACTCTCAGGCGAGTGACCAGGCTACTACAATACGTGAATGAGTGAGTCCTTCATTACACAGCTGATTACACTTGTTTCCTGTGCTGTAGTTGTGCAGTAGACGATTAGAGTTGTCATCAGCATTCACAAAGCTACAGCGCAGTCAGTATTCATTTAAACACATTTGAAACGGCGTGTAAATATATGCATGATTAGAATTTGATGTTGTAGACCTGAAGAGAGGGCCGCAGTCACAGCAGTCAGGTTGCCAGTATCAATATGGTTTTAAACAAAGAACAAACACCTCGAGGAAAGATGGGAAGCCGCGACTATTAAATCTAAGTCTTCCTCGCTGTTTCCTACATCATTATATGAGTCGCTGCAGCAGAAATGCGACCAGCTTTGATATCTAACATCAAAACACAGTTTGAGTGCATTTACTAGCCACACAGTGTAACTGTTCTATCCGAGGGGGTGATGTAAACGGACTCTCTGTCTTTCAGCATCAGCACAAGCACAAAGATGTGCAGCGGATATATCAAACATGCCACTCAGCCACCTGTCTCAGACAAAATGGCCAGTTTACTCTGCTCTTTGTTATCATCGATGAGCACAGAGAGAGCCGGGGTGCCGGCTCGAGTGAAGTGCCAGGGATCTCTTTTGTTGCCTGGTGAAATGTGACACTGATGACTGAGCGGGGAAGGCGATATCACTCGTCTCTTCTTTTATTCTGTTTTTTAGCTACTTCGCCATTCAGTAAGTATCACAGAGGCACGATTAGCGGCCACATCTCTCATCTCGTCATCTTGTCACACCAAATTGAATTGGTAATGCGCACAGATCCAAGAAACAGACTGAGAGAATATGGATTTGTATTTGAAGTGCGCGAAGCCGAGACTAATGCATTTGAAACTTATGGATCAAGTCGAGCCATTTTTTATAGATTGCATGCATATGAATTTAACAGCTATTTTCTCAATCAATCATTTCTCAAGAGTGATTAAAGTGAAGAATAGATTTCTGTGCCACAATTAATCATCTGATTTTTTATTTTTTTTTATTTGCTGAGATATTTTTAAGAGGTGAAAAACATCTTCTCATCTCGTTACCTCACGTATGAGTCACAATTTCTGATACATAGTTAACACCAAATAATTGAATGCCACTCAAACTGAGGTGGGGGGGATTTTTTAATGGTGTCACGAGGGGTCAGTATCGATCACCAATGCTATCACCACCTCACAGCTGTATTGTGTTCATTCTGTCCTATAGGGCAGTAAAAAAAAAAAGTCCTCTTTACGGCCCTGTCAAAGTGGAGGTGGAAAATGCAAGAAGATTTTGATAGTTTCTCTGAGAAAATCCTCTCACACTCGATGCTAATGATGAGGAAAGTGACCCAGAAATCAATCCAGGAACAGATACTCGGGTAAGTAACTTGACTAAGGAGGCTCTTTCTTGGACACACAAAAGAGAAATGGTGAGCAGCGATGTAATCAAACAAGGTCAGTGAAGGGCCATATATTTCTGGAACAGAATGGAGTCTGTCACTGGTTTACTAATGGGCACTTGACTGAGAGGGGAGGGGGGTTGGGGATCCAGGACTACAAGACTAATTTCTTTTTAACCAGCAGCCAGCAGCTCTGTGGACATCAATACTAATCTGGGATGAGTTTTGTTACAGATTGTATACATGTCAGGGAAAGTGAATTGTACATTTGCTGGTATCACTCACATAGTGCGTTCTTTTTATTGTTCGGTCTGATTGAAGTGTTAAGTATGCAACCATTCGTATTGGTGGTCATGGTGTGGAGATAAGATAAACAAAGCCGCCCTGTAAGGATCTTAAGTGCATTGCTCAGACAGTGGTGCCCCCCGGAAGAAATGTTTCATTAGGGTGGCCAGATGGGACCACTGGAAATCTTGTGATGGATGATCAAACAAAGCTTTCCACCTTCATATGTTATTTTCTTTTATATTAATTTAAAAAAAAAAGATAAAAAAAAGAGATACACAATGATGATGATCATGATTTAATTATACATTTAGTTTAATTAATTGATTCAAATGTATCAGAAAGGTAAATTGGACATTGGGGTGGGGGTTTGGGGTTGTTTGCAGAGGTGGGTGGGGAGTGCATTACAGTAATTATAGCATGGTGGAAATAAAAAAAGGAACTGTAAGATGTATTGTGCTATATTTTATTGTCTAATAAAAGGGCACATATGGGGTGGTCACTGATACGTGAATATGGAATAATAATTACGTTTACACCACTGTGGTTTGCGCTTTAGTCAAGTCAACTTTATATGGCACATTTCATATGACAGATTTAATGTCCTTTAAATAATAAGCAGTAAAAAAAACAAAACATGACAAATCATATTGCATACAGTATATAAGATTAAAGCATATGAGGGAATAATACTGATTTTAAAAAGGTTTTCCAAGTAAGCAGACACTTTAAATGCAATTGAATCTTGCAAAATATGTTTTTAGTCAGACTTTAGTTAGTGAATTTCAGAGACTGAAGATTTATTTTAGGTAGCGAGGAGACCTTTACTTAATGATCCAAGGGATATGTCCAGTGTGTATAATGTCAACAACACTGGAGTAGAGACATTCATAGTTTTAAAAAATAGGAAATATTGTAAAAAATCTATTCTTCTCTCTGGGAGTCAGTGCAGAGAAGAGGAAATAGGAGTGATACGTTCAAACCGTTTTTGATTTTAGTTAATATTCTGGCCGCAGCTGTCTGATTAAGCTTGATTAAATTTGTTTAACATCTGCTTTGTCCGTCCAATAAAAAGTGCATTACAATAATCATAGTCTAGTGGAAATAAATGCCTGAACCCGCTTTTCAGAGTCTGACTGTTATGGGAAACATCCAACTTCAGCTCTACAGTTGTATTTCTAAAATTTTTAAAAAAAGACAGTCTCAGAGATATTAGATACATGTTTCTGGAATATAAAAACTAAAATCAATTTAGACTAGGAAAACCCATAGGGGTCACAGTTTAAAGAGAAATACAGGGAAGATGATGAATTGGACCCAGATTCAGACAAGCAGAGGCAGAGCTTTGGCAGATCTGATGATTTAATTACACAAAAGTCAACATACAAAAGCTTTTGAATGTCAGGCAGGCTCAGGTAAAAACCAGGTTAACCAGTCCAAATGAGAAAACAAATCCACCAGGGAAGAGGAACAAAAAAAAAAAAACAAAGTCCAAATGGCAGACGAGGAAAGAAAAACCGGGCAAAAAATCCCCCAAAACACTTGAGTGTACAAAGAAACTGGTGAGAACTAATGAGGAACAAGTGAAACTAATCAGGGCAGACAATCAAAACCGGTGGTTTCCTACCGGTTTTGATTGCAGGAGATGGCAGGAAGTGAAGTTACAGACCAAGGAAGGGATGATGGTGACAAAATAAAACAGGGAAAACATGAAACCCACACCATAACAACAGGTTTCATAAGACATTCATATGACTATTTTTAAAACCAAGGGCTGCAAATGTCTGCTGAGATGGTGAATTTCTTTTTGTCCTTTCCTTTTCTCAGCATCCATGTGAGCTTACTTTGTCCTGTAGGCTTGATAGGAATGTAAATGTGTTTAAATGATTGTTTTCCGGCAGCTGTCAGAGCTTTTCACTAACACTTTAATGCACCAAAGCTATTCTAGCCTCCTTTCTTTGAAAATCTAACAAAATGCATCCAGACTTCAAAACATCTATGACAGATTTTGGATGTATTCTGTCGTGAATGAGCTAAATCATTTATTTTTATGAGATGTTATTAATCTTCTCCAGGCCAGAATGATAAGAACTCATTGGGGGAATATATAGAGGAGCCTGAGAAAAGTAATATACCTTTACATCCAGCTGAAGTATAAATATAGTATATTCCTCAGTATAAAATGAACCCAGCTAGCTTTAATCACCATCTCGCCTCTTTTCCTTCAATTGAAAGTCTATATGAATTAAAGTTTCCTTTCTACCGTTATAAATTATTGATTTCAGGACTTTTACAGTCTATTGCCATTAGGAACATATATTTTTGTGGATTTCTAAAGACATTTTATGTTTTATATTCTTCACCCTAAGTGGCTCTAACTGTTTGCTTAGGCTTGCAGCTAGTCTGTGATTTCATTAGCAGGATTGCCGATAAACTGAGCTGTGTGATTTATAATTTGACCTGAAAACGAAGCCTATAGGAGGCTGTCAGTGGGGAAACGAAGCAGGTTGTGTAGCTTGTGAAATCAGGCTTGATATCACCCTGTGTGTGTCTTCGCACCATATTCAACATGCAGTATGCAAACAAGCAACACCCGTATTATGCATATTTTTATGACACAATCTTGGCAGGCGGAGGCACAGAGCACGTCAAAATATGGCCCTGGCCCAAAGCAGGCTTCCTGGAGAAATTCCAGAGCCAGAATCAATCTATTGCCAGCTGCTGCTGATCCACAGCCTAATACAAGGTTCATGCAAAGAAGAAAAGAAAAAATAGAAAACTGTAGGATGAGATTTTTTCCCTCTGTGTTAGGGGAAAAATACTCATATGTAAACCTTTATTTTTTATCACGCAGGGAAATAATCTATCACATATAAGAACCAAAACTATTTGTTTTGATTATTAACCACCATTAATTGATGCTTACTTTGTAAGTAGTAAATGAAGAGATTGTAGTCATACCTCAAACGTCCACTTGAGGCTGGCTACAGAATGAGTTTACCCCTATGGTAAAATGTCCAACTTCACAGCAGAAATAAACATGTTCATAGTCTGGTGCAAAAAAACAGTTTTAGTCTTTATTTCTAATTTCCCCGTTCAAGACAACTGTACCTAGGCTGAATATTTATATAACTCACACATTCAGATTACATCAAGACTTACAGTTATGCATAATTAATAGTGTGGTTGCTTTGATTGACAGGTGCTGTTACAGGCGGCTTGTTTGAGCAACAGGGCTTCATTCAGCACGTCTCAGGTCTACCCACGATCCAAGTCTTTGACAAGACAAGACGGCAAGATGGTGGCTTACCCGAGCTACTACACTCTGAGCTTCACAACAGCTCTCCAGAAACCTGTGGGTGACATGACGGACACGAAGTCCACGTTTTATACTATCTTTATGCTATCTATGGTCTATGGTTAACTACACTTAGGGTACATGAACTGTCATGACTTCATGCACAAAAACGCATGAGTTTATTCATGTAGTACTTCATCCCTATCAGGAATGTACGACAGTTCACACTATCTCATGCATGGCTTTATGAAAGAACAATACATGTTGTAATGGTCCATCTTTCGTTTCATCATGTTTGAATATACAGAAGAGAGAAAGAAATGAAGAAAGAATTTGTAGTTAAATCATGATTATAACAGAATACATATGAACTTAACAGGTCACTTTTTCCCCTGTAGACTATGAAGGAACAATTTTAAAAAAAAATCTGTTGAGTTAGAATTTTTTTGCTGATTAAAACTAAAATTGTCATGCTGATTCCAGTTTTTTTTTTTTCTATCATGTCAAGTTTTTCCTCCACAGCTGACCCTCCAGATAAGCAAAGTTCCACTGATCAGCTGTAGTAAGACTTGCCAGCTGATTACGACTGGACTCATCTACAGCTACGTGGCAACTTGATTCCATCTTAGTGTTTTATTTACAAAGGTGTATATTTCCTTTGTTCCAGATCATGTCTGCTCCTGCTACTTCTCGTAGTAAATGCCTAAACAACCCTGACTCCTTTTGCTGTATTTGTGCTAGTTTCACCATTCCAAGAGGAAAGCAAACATCAGTGCATTTGTCAAAGAAGCATATTTTGCATATTTTAAAGTAAAACTCTGTGATCAAGACAAGCCATGGGCCCCTCACAAAGTGTGCAAGCAGTGTGTCGAGAGATTACGGATGTGGACCAAAGGAACACGTGAAAAGTTGGCATTTGGCGAGAGCAAAAAGATCATTGCACAGACTGTTACTTTTGTTTAGTGAAAACAAGCACATATCTGTTAAGTATTTTTCATATTTTTTTAAGAAAACAGGGATCCTGTAGTTCAAAAACTTGACGTGATAGAGAAAAAGTGAGATCAGTTTTGGATACCGCTCCCAACGATTAGTTAAAAACAGCTGTCAGACCGAACTCAACAAAAATTGTGTTCCCCAAGTGTAATGAATTACCCAGATAATCATTATGATTAAAATTCCTTAGCTGTTGCATAAAATCATGCATGAGATAATGTTATTATTGTGCATTCCTGATAGTTATGAAGTACAACTTTAATTTATGATAACTCATGTATTCCTGCTACAAAGCGTCCAAACAATGAACTTAACCCTCTCGTAACAATACACGTACAGACTAACAAACTAAAAACTGATGAAACCGCTTACATCTGAAATATATTCCTTTTCTTTTTGGATTCTGATTGAGGTATAGACATCATTTTTTAGTTTTACTTTCATAAGACACTTGAAAAGTGAATTTGGGGGAAAAAAAGAAAAAAAAACACACACCTCTGAAGTTCAGCTGAGAGAAACCGGGTCACAGAAAGAAGTTCTGACCACTGAAGCCCAAAATTAAAGCACATGGTGGAACAGTGTGGGAGCAGCTTATTTCATGGGCTAGCAGCAGACAGTTTCAGGACTTCCTACTGACTGGAGAGCATACTGTGTGTGTGCGTGTGCGTGTGTGTGTGTGTGTGTGTGTGTGTGTGTGTGTGTGAGTGAGTGTGAGAGAGAGAGAGAGAGAATGTGTGAGTGTGTGGCAGCAAGCTGTTCGGACCCCCTTTTCCCTACATTTCCATCTGTCACACTCTGCTTGGTTGCTGTGGAAAAAAAAAATAAAGTATATATCACTCAACTGCAGTTGCAGAGGATTCACTTGTTATCAGGTTCACACCTGTCCAACAAAGTCCTCTAAGTGGAATGTGACCACGGTCATGCAGCAGAGATCAGCTCAGTAAATTACTTCCATTGCTCTTCAGTGCTGTGGTAAATTTGTAAGGTTAGATCAGCCGTTTCGGATTATTTTACAAATGTTCTTTGCTTTTACAACAACAAAAGAGAACAATTAATCGAGCATGCACCATTTGCTCTGCTGCATTTATTAGACAGGTTGTATAAGTTAATACACCGTTCCACGCACACACACACACACACACACACGCCTTGCAACCCAACAGTATTCTCTAAACTCCTTCATCCACTGAAAAGACCTTTTAGGTTTTAGAATAATCCAAGAGAAAGCTGAGTGTGCAGAGTTTCCAATCAGTCTGTTAGACAAAACGTTTTGTTCGTTCAGCAATCGCGTCGCTCAAATTTGTTGACCTTGCAACGGCCATGTAGCAGTCATTTTCTACCTTTCGCTTTCACTTTCCAATCTCATGTCCAATTCTTTATAATTACTGCCCACAGCTTGCCCTTACTCCAGACCTTCAAATTGAAAGAGCACAGAGGGAAGGGAAATCCAGGGAAGGTCGGATCGTGTGCAAAGTAAAATATAGATAATGCAAGGGAAAGATTAGTTTTTATGCTGTGTAAAGAGCACATAATAAGGGAATAATGAATACTGGAAACAAAACATGTATCTTAGTTTAAGAATGTAAAAGTTCTTGATTAGACAACAAAGATTTAGGTGAGTCCGTCATCCGTCTTCTCACGATCCCGAGAAATAAAAAGTGTTCCGTTAACAAAGCAAAGGAGGAGCAAACTAGGGAACACACAAAAAAAGGAAATAAAGGCAGAAAAAGTGGCATGTAAGTAGGTCCGCTTTTTTTAGCAGGTAATCATTCTTGGTAGAGACTTGTGTGGCACCGGGTCGATTGCTGGGCAAACTTCAACATAAAAAAAATGTGGTAAGAAATCCCATGGAGTTTATCCTCTCCAGCCCAAAGGGAAATCATACTGCGGTTTACCTGGCCTCTTTCTTAAATCCGCCATCTCCGTCTTCTCCATAGATTCAGTGTGTTTGTCGCAGGCTTAAGACACTTAGGTCGAAGCTGTGGTGAAGGTTTATTACTGTTTCTTATGTTCCGTAGTGAGACACAACAACAACGGCGACAATATCTGTTACAGCACTTTTTCTAAAAGGATAAGAGTATGCGGTCTGGTTTGATTGTGAACATTATATTGTAATGTTCAAAAATACTGACATAACGAGGACTAATCCTCCATTTAATATCTGAAAAAATCTGGATTTTGTTCCAGTTTTTGAAGCAGCAGCAGCAGCAGCTCAGTCTCGACTAAAGGTCTGGTTGCGGCTAAAAAGTGTTCTGTCCTCTCGAGGGGTACAATGATAGAGCCGGTTTGATTTATAATACAGAATTACAGAATTACAGCACACTTGAATAGAAGATTACATATTTATTCCTTCCCGGGCATATCATGTGCAAAAACAAACAAACAAACAAAAAAAAACTGGGATTTAAGTTCCAGTTCATTTTCTTTTATAGATTTCAGTGCACAATCCAAAGGACAGATCCCCCCCCCCAAAAAAAAAACACACTGTCCAAAGCCATTCAACCAGATTTTACAGCACAAACTGGTATCTAGAGGTATGCAAATAAAACGAATTGAAAAGAAGCTGCAGACAAACAGAAGCAGATTTGCCTCAATCTGTGGCAGTCTGCTCGAGTGGAGAGTGGAAATGTATAGTCGGATGACTTCATGAATGCAGAGGCAGGAGCAGAAAGGAGAGGCTCTGGAGGGAAAATAAGAGAGAGTGGAGTTTGTAGTGAGGCTGGAAATCAATCTGTCTGAATTGTCACACTGACTTGCTGATTGTTGTCTGTCAGGGAGCTTGTCTATTGAGTGCTTGTGGCCAAATGACAGGTTGGAAAAAAAAAAAAAAAACACTCCAGCAGCCAAAACGGAGCCAAAAAATCACTTATATATTAATACCTAAAATGCAACCTGCTTATCATAGATTCGCTGCTGCGCTCCAAACTGAATCTCACTTATGAAATGTTCAATCCGTCAATTAAAGATTACAGTATGGCCTCTCATTGATCTGTTCCTGCGTTGTCTTCTCCATCCGTCAATGCTTCCCGCGTGTGCTCGAGGCGAAGCCTGGCGCACGTCGTGATGCCGTGGCACTGTGGAGCGTGTTTCACAGTGGAAGACCCCACTTTGCATTACACACAGGCAGCTGATTTAATTTGTGTTACATTGCCATCATAGGGTCCCATTATTGTATCGTGTGTTTCCCTTTTGTTACACCTCACATCAGCGCATATTCTTCTTCGGATGATCACGTTCGAAAAGTAAACTAATAAGCACTATGGGTGTGTCACAAAGCCATCGGCAGGCCCCTAATTACAGTTTCCTGGCACGACCATAGCAATGCTGATGTTGATGAAGTAGGACGTAATACACACAAACAATGATTCGTACAAACCGCTGAATAGCAGCGTCAGACTCCAACTTGAAACGGCATTTCTCATCTCGGAAATGAGTTTTAATTATTGACCAGCAGAAATCTTTTCATGCAGCTAAAAGCTCGGCCTTTCCCTTCAGTGTTCGCTAACAGTTTCCTCCTCTCCATTATGCTCTTATCTCTCCCCGCCGAGGTGGCAGAGAAATTAAATTACTTATCTCCAACTTCATTAACTCTCTTATCTTTACCAAGGCACATATCAAACAGAATTTCTCTTAAACATCTCCCCCTATTCCCAGCCTTTTTTAAACGCATAAGATATTTCAGCAAGGCACAAGAGAACCAACTGTATTAGATGTCGACTAATATGGGAAAGAATTTAATTCTATTTCAATTTCCTGTCATGTTGAACACGTCCTGCTTTCAACTCTTCTGGTTCGGGATGATTCTGTGGTCTGTCTGGATTTGCATTTGGGAGATGCTCTTGAATAAATTCATCAAGCCGCAGACACAAAAAAACAAAACAAAAACGGCGTAGGATTATTTCCTCACGGGAATCTGTTGAGATATTTGTCTCAAAGTCTTTCAAACTCCTTCCTTTGTCGTGAGCCAGCAGAGGTGACTCACAAACTGCAGATTCTGTCTGGCAAATTCCTGTTTTTGCCACTATTGGCGCTGAATGAATTAAACTTAATATGAACTTCTCTCTGCATTACATAACATGTCTTAGAGCTGCTTACGTTTCCAAGGACCAAACCTGGAGAGCGGTGAGCGCAATATAAACACACGATGCAAGCAAACAAAAATATTTCCAGAGGTAAACTACTTTACTCCTGACCTTGCATCAGTTTGACTTTTTTTTTTTGGTAGGTGGAGCGTTATAACATTTCTATTGGCTTTAACTTAAGTTAGGCAGTGTTTCAGCAGACACATTGATTTAACTTTACTGCCAGTGTATGGGCTGTCAGGTCCCAAATCCATCAAATGTGGTACATTTCTCTCTGCCCGGTGAATTTAGCACACTGAAATTCACCAGTTCTTCCGTTTTTATGGCTATAATACAGATTAACTGGTGGTTAAAGGTCAGTTTAATAGCATAAAATAAGAATAACTGTATTGCTTCTACCAATAAATCTCATGGCTAGACAGGCAAACAAAAAAAGAGGTTGATGAGTGTCCTTTCAGTCTGGAGGCACTTCTTAGTTTGCCTTAAACATATATTTTTTTTCATAGACAAAGTGACAGAAATCCAAAGAAGTCTGTCTTTGAATGGTAGGAGACTCAAATTTCAAAGACCAGCATCAGTTTAAACAGTTTATTGAACCAAAGAAGAATGCAGTGGCAGGGTGGGATCTTGCAGCGAAGGGGGGTGGGTGGGTTGTCGAGGACGGTGCAGGGCTGGTGGTGGCAAAACTCCAGGAGGCAGGTGCAGAGATGAAACAGGGCTGAATGTGGCAGGGGACATGGTTGGCAAGATTCCTAAAGCACGGGAAGATCAGCGTTAATCAGGCAACACAACAAAGTGTAGTTTTCAACAAAATCACACAAAGCTGGCAGTGATGCTTATTAACACAAGGAAGATTGAACGATCTGGCAGCGTCTCGAGGGGGGTTGAATCAGTCTTTTGCACTGCATGGGTTGATTGGAAGATGGGGAACAGGTGGTGAGGTGATTAGGAAGGTGAGAGGGAGTCCACGCCCAGCAACACACACAACCGAGACAGACCTAAACACAAGGGAAAGGGAAAAGGTAAACACTAGGAAGGCAAGAAGCCTCCGTCATGACATCTATCACATGAAATATAGAGTGTTTTCTCTCTCGCTTGGACTCTTCACATATTGTCAGGCTCTGAAATATATAGAAGCACACTGACCGTTGATACCCAGTGAAATGAGTGTGTTGTTGGATGTCAGATCCAGTTTGACTTTAGGTTATATACAGAGCAAATCATGAAATATGATGCAGTGTGTCTTAAATTAGGGTTGCCTGTGTCCCCCCCCAAGCCTCTCTCAAATTACAAAACTCAGATACAACCGCTCAACAAAAGAAGCTCCAGTAAGCTTCAGTTTCTATGGAAACTCTCAGGCATGCATTATGGTAATGTGTTTGCTGTTCAGAAGGGAGAAAGACCAAAAAATAACAGATAACGTAATTTTCTGTGAAAATGAATACGTATGGTAAGATCAATTTAACTCATCAAAAAACATTCACATCTAAGTGGAAATCAAGGAGAGGGAGGGACAGAAGAACGCAGCCAATTTGTTGGACAAAGCATTTCTGCCAACATTCAAATATTCCATACATTCCATACTGTCTCTCATGTTACGACTTCACTCTCCGTTGATGACTTGTTGAGGCTGTTCATGTTTGGTTCTGATCTCTCTTTCATTAGATTTAAGGCTACTGCAGCTACATGGCTGAGTCCAGATTGTGTGTGTCTGTCTGAAATATATATATATATATATATATAAATAGTTGGAGAATAATCTGCAGTAAAATCTGATTGGAAGCCTTGAGGGAACATTTTTATCACAAATTCTCCTGGATGTTTTGATGAGCTTGAACCAAATCTTATTACCCAACATCATTAAGGAACCACTCTTATCTTTCTTAAAAGTAAGACTGATATTTTACTGTTGGGTATGTTGTAAGTATTGCAGATGGAAAGGAAATATTAATGTGCCTAGTTCATAGTTAATTTGCAGAGGCTTTTATCAAAGCACGTCTTCGTAAATATCTAATTATTGGAAAATGTAGCCGTCACAAAACTAATAACTCATATAAACCAGAATAAACAAATGCATCACATCAATTTCTTCAATCTTTTCCTCTTCATTGTCTCTAGAGTCAAAGCACAGATGACACGTTTGATGTGCCGCTGCAGCGTGGACTTTCATCATGTGCAGAAACAGATGTCTCTGTTTTTATTAATTTTCCTAAATCATTTCTTTTGGTGCACCCAGGGGAATGCGAGTCAAACTGACGGTTGGTTTATTGATTTTGAGAATGGTGTTTATCTATTTTTGCAAATGAACTGCTGATATGCGTGTTTGAATATCCGCATAAACACAAACACACAAGTGCATGAGCTGCAGCTTAGATGTCCAATTATTGTTTGTTCTCTCGTGATTTAATTGTGCGTGCATTTTTCATCCCCATAAAACACATTGTGGGTAATTTCTTTTTTAGAAACCCCCGAGGACACATGACTACATTTTCATGTGTGAACATGTTTGCACTTGAAACTGTTTGTTCAGATGTAAAATTCCATATGCATGAATGCATGAACAAACAATGTAGGAATTAATGTATATGTGTTTTTCTTGATTACTGCATGAAGAATCATCATTGCCAAGTCAATGAAATATTAATATACACCCAACAAAAACATAAACACAACATTTAAATTTTTGCTCCCATTTTTCATTTGCTGCAATAAAAGATCTAAGAAGGCAGAGCAGGGATACTTGAGATGTATCTGTAGCCCCTGTGTGAATAGCTTAGTGCACTCCTTCAGATGCATTTTTATTCAAAATAAACTTGCACATTTTAAAGATGACTTTTCTTGTGATCAGTCCGAAGCACACCTATCATGCTGTTTAATCAGCACGTTCTACCACACGGCTCATAACACAATTTTGAGAGAAATAAATCTTAATGTGTATCTTTTACTGCGCTCAACAAATATATAACAAACTCAACTTTTGTGCATATAGATTACAACAAATCATGTTCTTGTAGAATGTATCTGATGTCACCCACAGGTTTCTGAAGAGCCGTAGTGAAGCTCAGAGTGTGGTGCCACTGCCACCCGCCCACCATTTAAAAATTGCGTGACATGGACCGTCGGTTGCCTCCCTTTGGAGGTGTTCCGGGCACATCCAACTGACCCAGAACCCGCTGGAGGGACTATATAGCCCCTCTAGCCTGGGAATGCCTCAGGATGCCCCAGGAGCAACTGGAACTGTATTGCTGGGGGGAAGGATGTCTAGAGCACCCTAAACCTGCTGCCACTGTGACCCCGGATAAATGAAAGAGAATGGATGAATAGATGGATGGCTCGTTGGTGGGCTGAATGAAGCCTGGGAGTTCAAACAAGGCATCTATAGCGACACCCAGCTGTCAATCAAAGCAATTTCAATCATGTATAACTTTAACTTCTTTAGAAATTCTGACTCAGTACAGTTGTCATGAATGGATAAATTAGCTATAGAGACCAAAACTGTTTTTTGTACCAGGCTGTAAACATGTTTATTTCTGCTGTGAAGTTGGACACATGAACATGGGGACTTATGGAGACTGACTCACTTCTGGAGCCAGCCTCAAGTGGACGACAAGAGGAACTGCAGTTTTTGACACATCTGCATTGACTTCACTTCACAACCACGGAGGTTTCCATTTTCCATCACACTTTTTCTCATTGCGTCAATTATGTTTCCATGAATCTCCCTTTAACTCGTAGTTGGTGTAAGATCACTAATTTTGGCTGAAGTGCAACAATATTGAACTGTAGATGTAGTGTCAGATTTAATAACTGCAAGCAGTAAAATACCTGCAGTAAAAAATACACCATTAAAACCAAGATGAAAAATGCATGTGTTATACGCTACATTTAATGTTAAATTTAGTGGCTCCATTGCTATAAAATGATATTGTACAGCTTCATAGCTTATTATGCATAGGTTCCCACTGAGGCAGAAAAATATACCTGGAATATATTTTGAGAGAGAAAATGTGTGAATAAATACATTTTCTTAGCGTTCACAAGGGAACCCGACACGTATGTGGTTTGCCCTATAGTATGTTACACTACATTAAATCAGGAAATCTCCAGCTAACCTCCACAAATCGTTCATGCATTACCTTAATTGGTTTCATTTCCCATCTATATTTCCCAGTTACTGTGTGCAGCAGTGTATGCACTGGTTTGGTTTTATGATGGTAGTAGCACTTGCAAGGAATGGAGTGCAAAATATTTATGATTGCTAATTTAGTATGTGACCCCACTTTGTGACCTTCAGATTTATAAAATTGGAATAGAGAAAAGAAGCCTGTGGTTCAGTGTTAAAGGCAATGATGACGCTGTACTAAACTTCAGGTATTCACAAAACAGGCGTATCTGTTTCCTGCTGACCTTGTGCAGTAAATTCATTTGATTGTCAGTTCATATTTTTTCGGCGAGCGCAGTTATTAAGTGCCCCCATTCTGATTAGTTGAATTATGCTAAAACAACATTTCTGCCGGCAACTTGATAGATGATTTAAATCGCCTCCACTGCTCTGCATTTTCTCAGAGCTTGAATGCGTTCCCTAATAATAAGATTTATTTAAATCAATCTCATATTTATTTCTCTTGAGGTTGAACTGTTTTGTTTGTCTAATAAATCCACTCCCACAACCTCATACATTATCACTTGAAAGTGCGACTTACTGAGGTTTGAAAAGGTGGGAATATTTCAAATTTCTTTTAAAGTTGATTGATGATTTTTAATTTTAATTGCTGCTGATATCAATGTTTTCCCAAAGGCATTACCTAAATGTTTTTTATTTCTTTGCTTCTGTTAATAATAATGTTTAGCATTATCATCAATACCATGTGTCGTATCAGCTGAGGCTGACAGACTTGCACATTGCTTCATTTCTAAATACTGGAAATGTCCATAATCAAGCTGTCAGGACATTGTGGCAGCATGTTTTCTACCCGTCTGCTGCGTGTACATCCTGGTTTGTGGGAAACCGATCTATATAAGACATTGATAATCATTCATTCTTTGCCCAGAGTGAGCTCTGACATTTTAGCCTACACCATGCAACATGCGATATCGTCAACATGTTTTGTATTCATGATGGAAAGACAGCTGTAGTGCTTATCTTCATTTTTTTTTTTTTTTACATTTAAATGTAAATGTATTGGTAAATACAGATAATAAACTACCAAGCAGCCCTGGATGTCTAAGTAACACGAATGAAAAAGCTCAATATGTGCAGAGAATTCTACCTTTAACAGGCAGTCTGCTGAATCAAATCCAAAAAAAGACTTGTTATATGACTTGTATGTTAAACTCCACACTTTTCACTCTGATAACAAAGCCAGCAGAAATCCCACTTAATGATAGGCGAGAGCCGAGGGAGCTCTCAAGAACAGCTACAGGGAGAAAAACGCAGTTTGTCCTGAGGCGCATAGAAAACCAGTTCAGGCACTAATGTTGAATTCGTGTCAAAATGGCTTTACTGTTATAAATAATGCTGACTGTAGAAAAAAAGGTGGTGACTACAAGCAGGATAATGTGTGTGTTAACAGACATGAAACGCATATTGATCAGTGTGGCTAATACCTCCTGAATTATCTGCTAACAGGAACTACATGATTAACCATTTCAGGATACTTTTAACCCTAGAACACTAACGTTAAAATTAGTAGCACCATCACTAACGCTGGGTAAATTTCACCCGATAAAATACAGTTTTCATCAATTTATGTAAAAGTACAAAACTGTATGCCAAATTGTAGTACTCTTTAATTTCCCAATATACAAAATCACATAAAATAATATAAAAGGTACTATGGGGGACCCTTTAAAAAGGCAGCAAACCTGGTCTGGTGAAGGCACAGTCTTTCTGCAATACATTGTAGATAGACAAAAAATGGCACTCTCTATCTCTATCTCTCACTAACGTCGGGTGAAAATAACCCGAACGCATGCCTCTTGAAAAAACCATAGATGGGAGGAGGGAAACAAACAAACCATTAATGACATCAGTGAGCAGCCTGAAGCTACCCAAGGACCCATGCAACTCAGACAGCAGCAACACAATGAAAATCACATGAGAGGAACTGTGTGGGTGAGAAACGTTAGTGTTCTAGGGTTAACAGGGCAAATTTATTAAAATGGCTATGTATGGGGAGATGAGTGGGTAAATGAGAATATCTGTACCTAGCTGTAGCTGACATTAGCACAGGTTTCTGTAGAGCCATTATGAAGCTCAGAGCTCATCTTGGCGCTCCCAGATAAACTAAAGAATCAGCAAAGATGTGGACGGTGGGTGGAGCTGACGTGGGGCTTGACTTACATTTGGGTCCTTGAACAAGTTACCTGTAATAGCGTCCACATCACAATCAAAGCAGCCATGCTCTTAATCATGCAAAACTTTGTTAGTTATGTAGAAATGCAGCCTCAGTAAAGTTTAAATAGTTTTTGTAGCAGGCTGTAAACATGTTTATTTCTGCTGTGTAAATGGATATTTATGGAGATCGACTCATTCTGCAACCGGCCTCAAGTGGCCATTCAAGGAACTGCAAAAAGAAGAAAAAAAAGAGATAGTAGATTGTTCAGTTTACATCCATGCAGGGACTTCATTTCATCTTTAGGGATGTAAAGTCTTCTTGTCTGAGTCATGTCGTGATAAACTGAAGAGGTTATGTTTGGTCTCTACAGGCTCAGCAGCTGTTTCGCACTCCACACTACCTGCTCACATTAATGTTTCATAATTGTGTAAAAGATGTGCTGTCTGAGTTGGTGTAGGTTTACACTATATTTTTCTCTCCAGCAGGACTTGGGTTAGCTTTGTTTCTCCCATGCGGCAGCTTTTTTTTTTTTTTTTTTTTACATATAGAAGCAAACAGCTCAGTCAGTCCCAATCAGTGTGTGATGTGTGAGGACAAATGAGTGTTTCATTTCAGATAGCAGCAGAGGAGAGCAGCAGTTTAAATCATACACCTTAGTCCAATGTGGACATTCGATTTTTCTTTTTTCAAGGGTATTGATTGACTCGTTTCATTTACACTGAGCAGTACTCCAAAGACATGTGTGCATCAAATGTTCCAAGAAATTGCAACATTATTGCAAAAAACTGCATTTATTTTGTGTGTAAATTGCTGCTGCACAGCATTTTCTTTCTTCATGGCTGTTGTTTCCTTTCTCAGATAAATGCAGCATCTGTGCATTACCACCATCACCTGCAGTCCAGATGTGCAACCGGACGAGCTGCTGAAGATATTCGTCTCGTCTCTTTTCTCGAGGACACTATGGCTCAAGTATTAGTCCATTCTGTAGAAAAAAAAAAACAACATTTTGTTCCTGTACACGTTGCTAACAGCTGGCGACGAAGCACAGGATGCAGCACTACCTTGAGCTTTAGTATTTGAAGATTTTATGTAACATCACTAGTTATGGAAACATAAAACAAACCTGCCGGCTGTTGAAAATCGATATGATGCCACATGATATTAAAGGCCTCTCATGTTCTTCATGTGAGACTTCACAACAAGATCTGTGGTCTTGTTATGGAGGTCTCACTTGGCATCCAGTGTGGACGGGTGGAATGATGCGACACACCGGCAAGTCTTTTTAACCTGCATGTGAGCGTGAGTGTGTTTCATTATTATGTTTTATACTTTCAGACCCTCTCCCCCCATTTTGCAAGTGCACATTCCTGACTTTACAGCTGAATATTATTTTATATATTTTATATAAACCTTATCGTGCATATGTGTCTGCACATTCTACAGTTTGCAGATCATGAAGCTCTCCTCCAGGACACCACAGTGAGAGTGCATGTGATCAAAAGCCAGGATGCAGACCCATAAACCAGCACGCATCAGGACTCTACTCAAGTGTTATGACCCAGGGTCATTATTTAGTGTTGTGTTATTTTTGTGTTATTGTTCCTCCCTGCCTAGGGGTGGTGCTACCACCTTAGGGTCTCTCCCTCTCTCCAGGTGCTGCCTGCCGATTGGTTAATGGACTGGTGGATCAGCTATAAATGGCCGCTGCTGGATTCATTCGCTCTCTTGTCTTGACCTCACTCCCAACTGCACCAGGCCGTATCGTGTTGTACTGTGAAGTTGTACTGGTCTGCCTTAGCAGACTTTAGTTTAGCAGTCCAGGTAGTAGTAGGGGTGAGTAGCTCTTTTGGTTTGTCTCCTTTTCTCTTGTTTATTTTATAGGGAGGCAGGTTAGAACCCTGTATTTTGTTTTCTGGTTTTGGTTAGGCAAGTTAGTTTTTTGGTCAGGTTGTTTTGTTTGTTGTTTTGGGCCATGCTCACCCTGAAGCTTTAAACTACCACTTTTGAAATAATAACAATAATAATTGAATAAATGATCTTCGGTTGGACTGCAGCTCTGTGGCCTTGGTCATTCTTGGGAGTGGGGAAAGAGGGGAGCGTCCTTTTCTTGTTATGTTCGGTTCCCCTAGGCCGGACGTAACACAAGGGTAAGGCTGCATTTTGTTTGCCCCTTTCCTCCTGAACTCAAATAGCCTTTTAGAGCACTCCTGTAGGTTGTCATGGAGCTAAAAAGCAACACACTCTCTGGAATTAATATAAAGTGTCAGTGTGTTACCAATGTGCAATGGTGGGGTAGACAGGAGGAAGTTTTCTATGTTCAAAATCTTGGATTATGGACATTACTGCTCCCCTTACTGATCATCTCAAAGACCTTCGAGTTGAGTTAAAGTCACGTCAGAGATAATGTCCAGTGAGCTGGTCATTGATGTGAAATAAACCCAGACAGGATGATGCAGGGTCTTTAGGCATATAAAAACTGCAAGAATGACCCGTCTGCTCTACAGCATCTCATCGATTACATGGCTTCTCAATTCTTCTGTGAAACGATTGACTTAAAATGACTTTATTGCATATTCTGAGGTCTTTCAGAGCCTGTGATCAGAACTGCATCCAAAGCAACTGTCCATTATTCATAGCAGCGTCCTGCTGTACGGAAATAGCAGACCATATAGCGACACTGTCCAAATGCTGTCTACAAAGTAGGCCTATTTTAAATGTTAAACACATGACTGCTTTCAAGTCGCAGCAGTGAGATGTCGTCCTCTTCTTTCACGTCCTCCGATATGATCTGAACATGACATAAGCGCAGAAGATACGCTACATTATTACCCACAGACAGTGTCGTGACTAAGCTGCATGCATTTCCATACAGATTGCATTTGTTTCCGCTCAGCTGCCACGGAGTAATGAACAGCTCTGGTATGTAGAAGATAACAGGATGGTGCTCATTTTCATGTACCCGGACACAGTGTTGAGCAATCATGTCCCTCTAATACGAGACTCATTTGATCACCTAAAGAAGCTATCTGCCATGTGTCGATGAGCAGCTTGATTCATGTGTCAAAGTGTGGGATTAAAGCTGCTGGAGTCCTGTTTAAGGCAGATTTATGTTATATTGTTTGTATATCTATAACACGGTAAACATAAGCATGTGAGTATGCTAAGTGACTGAGATACAGCTGAGCCCAACTTAATTCTAACTTTCAGTCAACATGATTTTCCTTTGGCGAAACTTCAAACCACATTCTACAGTTTTTTCCCTTAATAGTGGTAACACTAGTCAAAAGTGCTTTTTAACATTTTTCATTGTAAGCTTGGGAATTTCTATTCATATCCAGAAAAAGCCTAGACTGACAGACTCTCTTACAGTTCAGAACATAAATATATTCTGTTCAGAGCACTACTTTGTTAAGGTTAAGGAAATACTGCAGTATATATTGGTAGGGAAGGTGAAAAAAAGACATCAGTCCTCTGTGTCAAAGATAAATGCTTTGTTGGCCCATTCATCCAGCACAACCTCCTCATTATGTTTTCAGCACATCAGGAAGGCCTCTGAGAATCAGTCTCTTGGGAATTTAGGACACCAATATGACTTTTTCCAACAGGAATGGTCTCAAAATGTGATTGATTTTTTTTCATTTCCATTTGGAAAGAATCCTCTGGGACTTCACGAGTGAACGATCAATGGAAAGCAAAGTTTTTCTTCCAGTTTAGATCCAAATCACAATTTTATTTTGTAATATATAATGAGAATTTCAGCCTCTCAGGGCTATTATCGCGGTAAAATGACTTTTAGTCTCGCCTCTCAGGGCTATTATCGCGGTAAAATGACTTTTAGTCTCATTAAGAAGACATTTGTGTAATAAATACCTCAATCAAAATAATGAATTGTTTTGTACTGGTACCGAAATGCTGCACCAAAGCTGAGCTGAAATGATTCAGACACGGAGGTAAAAATCTATCTAGAAACATACATGTAAAGATTTTAAATCATTTTCTGGTGTTTATATGCTACACAGCTTTTCATGGATGACTCACATTTTTTTAATATCTAATTCTGACACTTTCTTTTCCTCCTTAGGCATCTAAACTAATCTACACTCTCCATGCAGCTGCCACAATTTAGTTTACACCACTGCAGCGATACAGACTCATTCTCCCTATCCGAGTTTTAAAAAGGCACATCATTCCCTGACCTGTAACAAATACCGAATAACTGATCCATAATAAGAGCTGATCTTTGTTGTGATGGTTCATTTCCCTACTTCTCTTCCACACATTAATTCTAATTATGGACAAGCTGTTTCCCCTTCTCCTCTGTAAGGATTTTCCTGGTGTCAGACTTTCTGTCGGATCTGTCTCCCCATGATAAAACAGGGAGCGGAGCCAACATTCCTCAATGCCAGAGAGGCAGCAGATTTATCAGATGACACGTGCGGAGCCAAACAGCTGCAAACACACTGCCAAGTTAGCACTAACAAGTACTTGTGGACACGTTAACTTAGCTACTGTATATTATGTAATCTACATCACGACGAACAACATCGCTCTAAATCATGAATGCTCTATGCTTATGTGTGTATGCCAACATTAATTAATGAATTCCGTGTTAACAGCATGCAGATGATTCGTTAAGACGCCATTGCAGCTTGTTTCAGTGCACTCTGGTTCTTGATCTCCGACAGGCTTTAGCACCTTGCCAAGCTTTGGCTACAGGCAGTATGAAAATAGTTTGACTGTACTGGAACAGGGCTTAAAGGGGGGTAAACATGAGGCCAGACAGAGGCTTGAAAACTTCATTTAGTTAATCTGGAGTTTGGAAAACAGCACGGTAATTCTCCCACGTCTGTCCCAGTTTAAAGAAAAATAAGCATTTTCTGCATCTGGAGCAAACAGATCATTTGCTTGAAGCCCAGGAGATGATTTTAAAGCAGAGATTTGTCTTAATGGCTCTGTTCTTTCTTTTTTTAATGAGCCAGATGTCTGCCTGTTAAATTATGTTGTATTGCCACCTAACTTCATCTTTTTTTTTTTTCTTTTTTAAATGATCATTATGAAGGTCACGGTTTTCATTTACCTTTGTGGAGAAAGAATTATCATACCATTAAATAAACAAACCACAAAAAAAAAATATAAGAAAGAAATGAAAGACAAAGACAAATTAAAATGAAAAGGTCTCTCTTCTAGCTGACCGGCCAAACATTTGTCTGTGTGCCATCCCTCTCTTTATTTAGCCAATTACAAGTGTTAATGATGCATCTCCAAGGAGCACTCAGAGGTGAAAGCCCTGAATTAAGGAAATAAAACACTGCAGGAAAGACCGTTATCATGATTAAATATTTTTAAAAGGCTCTGCCTTACTCATCCGTCCACCTCCACATCCTTCAAACCCTTATCCATTAATTGACACTGGACATAAATCATGAGCTTGCAGAATCATCTAATGTGGCCGTAATTTGGGATGAACTGGAAATCCACTACGGCCCTTTTTCCTTTATTATCTCCATCCTTATGGAATTACAAAACTTTTGATAAACACAATGAAGATACAAGATAGAAGACTGAAATACCTTGTATATTAATGTAATATGTAATAGCTGTGAGTAGGTCTACCTCCTCAGACACATGATTAATTTTCCAAATATGCTCTCAAATCCTTCTAGAGAGAAAAACGATAACAGAATTCAGAAATAAATTGAATTGTTAGACTTGATTTAACCTGCAGGCGGTAACCACAGTATATCAGGAAGCACAAGAGATGCTGGCTGCAGACCTCCACTGTCAGGCACCTACCTCCACTGTCACGCACCTTCACTGTCAGGCCCGGAAATGAACGGGATACATTTCAAAATAAAACTGCAGACCTCCACTGCCAGGCCCTTCCGCTGTCAGGCCCGGAAATGAAGGGCATACATTTCAAAATAAAACTGCAGACCTCCACTGTCAGGCCCGGAAATGCAAGGGATACATTTCAAGATAAAATTGTGAATTTGTGAATGCACTTCTGGTTGAATCGTTTTCCTCACAAATGAATTAATTAGTAAACAATGACATCAAATCTTTCAATTCCCGGTCTATTGTGTATTTATTTTTACAGTAAACTTTTGTTGGTCAGTGCCCATTTTCTCTTAAGCTATTACTCTTATATATGTTCATCAATGATTAATCATTAATCAAAATCAGTTAAATGTAAACGCTAGTGCTCTTTATTCAGAAAACCCTCATGTCACATCTACATTTCAGGATTTCAGGATCTGGTTATTATAGACACAGATTAATGTTAAATATAAATATTTCATATTATTATCACAGTAACAGTGTTAGTAGCTGTTAGCGTGTAAACACTCAGCATTAGAAAAAACATACGTTGGTTGTGGTTATATAAGGAGTAAACATTTATAATCATCACTTAAAAGTTACATCGTTGTTTTGGTGCCTATTTGTTTCCTAGATATATTAGTGTGTGTGTGAATGGGTGTATAAGAGGCACTAACTTAAGAAAACTTTGTAGAAAGGCGGCTTTATGAAGTTCAGTCCATTTCCTTGTATTAGTTTACGGGAAGATCTGCACATCCAATATGGGACGCGTTAACGTAACGCAGCAACGCAGCAACGGACCAACCTGCTCAATGAGGCATCTGAAAATCATTTTCACCTGAAAATGAAAATGACCCTCTCAAAATGTCCTCTCCACCACCCCACCCCCCAAAAAACGTCATCACTTCCGGGCCTGACAGTTTAGGCGCGTGACAGTGGAGGTCTGCAGCCAGGTGTCTCTCGAAATAACCCTCACTGTCTGATTTTCTTATTACATCCATTCTATCTTATGCATTCTTGTGAAAGAGGCAGCTAAAGCTGCACTGATGTCAGCTGTTGTTCTGTCTCATTATCCCTCCAGACCCCAGTAGAATTCTACAATGTTGCTGCAGTTCACTCACAATGAGCACTAAAATTGTTAGAAAAGCTATATCCTGTTCCTACATGGCGATGGCCTTCTGACTCTTTGGTGAACTGCCCGCTGGAAAACATCCGTATTTAGCCGGATAAATCCTGGGCTTAGTGATTATGTGATGTGATGTTAGGAAAACAAGAACTCATGTCCTGCTTGTTGCTTTCCGCTAAGCACGGTGAGTCAAACTTTTGGGCAGTTTTCAAACAGCTTCAGGTTTGTTACCATCTCCTTCCAGAATGGAGGATGGCCGACCTTGATTTGCATGTAGCTCAGGGGGAGAGAAAAAGACAGACTGCAATCATACTTTCAGATGCCCAACAGAGATGCATATACGGTACGTGGCACCACGACTACGAGACACTTGAAATAACAATTGTAAATTGGCTCCCGAGCTGAAAACGACAATGTTGACCTTGACTCAGAATATGCAGCGATAGTTACTTTGCATCTGTAAACCAGATATGACTAACTGAATGCAACCTTTCCAGTCACTCAGAAAGTAAACAGCATGAAGACAATAATAAATAAAACAGTTGTAGCCTCCTCAAGGCTATGAGAATACCCGATTAACCATACAGACGGTCTGGTGAACACAGTCTAGAGATGCAGATATTGTCCTCAGGAGTTTGTGGATGTGAAATCAGGGCTGAATATAGCAGCTCCCATTAGTTAGGTGGTCAGAAACACAACTCTAAATGAAGGCCTTTTTGCCCGAGTTTCCAACAAACAAACAATTTACTGCATTAATAAGTTCACCCGCTATCCTATTATCAACTCAACCAACCAACTCCAATCATCCCCAACCATCCAATACTCACCCAATAGCTAATACAATATCTCAACTAACACTTCCTTATATACAGACTTTACAAGTCATCATAGAAGATCTCTCATATTTTCCTACATACAAATAAACAATAAAGATTTACATAAATCAGCAAGCCAACAAATTATAATATACAATACAAACAACTGTTTACAGGCCCGATTAACTCTAATAAACATCCAAACGTACATAAATGAATATACTTACATGAACACCCAAAGTTCCCTCTTCCCACTTCCCATTTATTCCCATCGGCTGTGGCTCAGGAGGTAGAGGGGTCGTCCATTAATCAGATGATCCGAGTGTCCTTGGCCAAGATATTGAACCCCAAATTGCTCCCGAAGGCTGCGCCATTGGTGTGTGAATGCAAATGAATGGTTTGGCTCCTAAAAACTGATGAGCAGTTGGCACCTTGCATGGCAGCCAATACCATCAGTGTGTGAATGAGTAAATGAGATATGTGGTGTAAAAGACTAGAAAGGCGCTATATAAGTACAGTCTATTTACATTTACATTTACCATCCTCCTGGAACTATTCATAAGGTAAACATGAGGTTGACTGGCTCCCGTTGTAGTTCTCCATCCTTGACTGCAATATGCAACTATTCAAAGAAGTAGTTCTCCATCCTTGACTGCAATATGCAACTATTCAAAGAATTTACAAACTGTCAGTCGATCGATCGATCGATGGAGTTGTTCAATTCATCATTACATGAACGTCATTTCCGTCATTACATTGCAGAACTTTAATCTTAAGAGATGTGCCATGCATTAATATTTGGTATATTAAATTATTCTGTGCCTACTGAGGGGCGACCGGTTGGCTTAAAACAGATATATATATATAGAGTAGTATATATTATAGAATATTATATTAAGATATTGAGTATATATATATATAATATATATATATATATCTCTATATCTAGGGCTCCTATGCAGTGCAAGTCTGAACAGTAATTTATTTTCCCATACACACAGTGGTGACCTTATCTCAAGAGTTAATTAAACAAACTATCCAGCTAACTCTCAGATAATAAGCCTGCAGTAAAACACGTACAAGTTTGCCTTTATCAAAATAGCAAACAAGTCAAAGACCAATTCTAACTCCTGTGGAAAATATGTTTTATTGCGGGTATGTAACATCCTATGTTATTTATTTAAGTCTTACAATAACGTCTCCCTATCCATTCCAGCACCTCATTTGAGACTGTATTACAGTCTGACAGCTAAGTAAATTGAGTTTTTCCAACAAGAGTGCTTGTTTTCCATCCTTGTGGGTTGATCTTTGACCTTAACACACACCCCCACCCAGTATGCGGAATCGAATTGTTACTTTCTGTTTTTCTCAGCACACACACTCTCCTGCCTGCATGTTATAATTTGCAAAAGCTCTCAGTCACCTTTCACAGAGGTCAAAAAGTCACTTTCTTCTCTTAGGAATCCGTTTCCCAGATTGCTATTTTGGTGCTAACAAACAATCCACCGACACATGAAAGGAGCTGCTGTTTAACTCACAAATTCTTCCATGGGCCACACGTAGTGCGATTGACCTTCTGAAGGCACACTCAGCTGAGAAACTTGTATTTAATTAATGCACACATTCTAACCTCCAGCTCTTCAATGACATTTTACTAAGGCAACAATTAAAATCTCTGTACTAATATTAAAAAGCTGTTGATACACTGACCATTGAGCAGTTCGGGACACTGTATCTACAGCTAATTGTAATTAATTCAACACTTCCTGAATAGGTCGATTGCAAATGTCTCCAAAAATGACAGTGACAGGTACGTTGCATGCCTAACTTGAGTTCAATACAGTCTGGGTGTGTTTGACCCATCTATGCATCACAACCTCCTCATACACTTTGACAGTATTTGTACTACATCACCTGACTCCAGCCTTTATTTCCATCATAATTACTACGGTCGCCCAACTGTAAACCTATTTGTTGTGATTAAATACTATAAACCTATGCGGTAATTTTTCTGTTGAAGGTGGGATAGATTAAATTGCATCTTTCAGAAAAAACCTCTCTGAAAATTGATTTGGCCTTTTTCTATTCACCTCCTCTATTTTATAGGATCATAGGCTCATAGCTGGTACAATTTATATTGTTAAATCTAAATGACTTATGAATACAGATCCACAACCAAAACGTACCGTAACACGTTATCAATCAGGTGAGGAAAATACTTACTGAGAAAGTAGTAAAGCTTTTTAGTCTCACAGTTTAATAAAGACATACTATGAAACAGAGCTGTTGGTCTTCAGAGGAAAGCTACAAATACAATCTAATTATTATATGCAGATCGTTTGATTATAAATGATCAAATGTTTTTTTTTTTTATGATCTGAATATTCATTATATGGTTTCATTGTATGGTCTCAAGATTATTGCTTCAAAATAAGTTCTTCTATGCACTTTGATCAGTTCAAAAAGTATTTCAGTAAAGCACGACCATCCTTTGCTATAAAGGACATCTGAATGATCTAATCTGAATAAAATATGTAATTAAGATACTTGCAGCTAAAACTAATTTATACTCAGCATCTTGCGTACCTGCATATTTGCATAGACGTCTTATTTGTTAAAAGTTAGAAGGTTCAGTTAATAATCTGCTGTTTTAAGTCATAAATACATAAATAATCATCTATAACACAAAGGTGACTGATCTCTTTGATTATTTGTTGTTGTTGTTTATATGTATGGAGGAAACATATGTTTTAAAAGGCACTGTGTAACAGATGCTGATGTGAGTAACCACTTAAAAAGTGATGATATGCCACCATCATCATAATTACCTCGGAATTCCACAGGGACGAAAGGCGGGACTAAAAAGAGACAACTCGATTTTAATGTGGCGTCTCATTACTTACTTTTATTTCTTTTAGGTTTTCTATTTTCTTATTAATGTCACGACACGGTGAAAAATAAATGGGTGTTCCTTTTAATATGTTCCGATAAACACAGTGTTTAAATCAGACCCCCTCGGGAGGATACTTTCTCCACGTTCACAAAGCCTCGAGATTAATTCAAGTCATGTTTCAGGGGCACACTTGAAGAAACAAAACACCTAGAAACAACACTTAGAATAATCACTTCATTTAATGAAATGCATTGTTTATAAGTGGTGTTTATTTATCCAGAAAATGGATAAAAAAATAATAATACAATAAACATTTACTGTAAGATACGGGTAAGACACCTATTCTTGTAACAGATTAATAACGTAACTATTAACCTTTAGCTTTGATTTGTTTTTTAATTACATTTACGTATTACGTATTCAATATTTGTGGAAATAGGTATTTGTTGCTGGGTTATTTCTGGCATCATCTTTCACTTGTACACTGTTTTGACAGCTGAGGTAACTGTTGCAATCAGTTTCAAAGTTCTTTATTAGTTTCTAAAGTTCTTTATTCATCATATGCGCACAACAATTATACTGAATGCCTACACAATATGCATAAAAAGAAAATTATGCAAAATTAGGATTGCAATAAAACAGAAACCCTGACAAAAGACAAGTCCGTACATCGATGGACGAGTGGAATTTTTCATACTGTTAAAGTACAAATGGAAGCAAAAAGCTTTCTCTAAAGGGAGGAAAGACAGACATCTGACGTCATCCAGTTTATACTGATTCCCAATACTAGACAGAAGCACACATATCATTCATCGATTTTGTCAGGAAAGACAGAATGTACTGACAGATGTACAGTGCTTTGCAGCGATGTACTGGGACTGAAATCCAGCCTGGGACTCTGAGATAGAGATGGCTTTTATGTGAGTGCCTGATGGGCATGAGCAGAATGAATTTCAGCACTTATTTTAATACTAATGCATTTTCAAAATCAAAGATCATCCACATCAAAACAAATATACGGAGACAGAAACAACCAACCTCAAAAGGTATACAGATGGCCTTGTACCTTCTCCCTTGTCAATTTAGCACATTTAGCTGCATCTTGCAAAAACATTTTGCTCTTTTTAGCTTGTAATTTTTCTGTACCACCAATTTCTCTCATCTCATCCCCTTCATATTTATTTTAACCATTCTCTCTAAGTTTACCACAAAAAAAAAAACTTCAGACAGATGGAAACTGCTCAAGATGAAAATGACTGAGCCAGTCCGATTTTTAACAAAAACAAGAACCGGTCCAAATTGGGAGGGTTTTAGATTGTATTAGATTGAACCAGTCTGGCAGGCAGCGTTCTACTCTGTGCTGCCTGCAGCTGCGAGGGCCAGGCTTGCCAATGCCACAGCCAAGGACCATACAGTCACTACTGAACTCACAAACAAACAAAAAAAAATGACCACTGGCACTTTGGCCTGGAATGGATCAGCTGTTTGGAAGTCTTCCTCACACACTGTGTCACTTCAGGCATGTTATTTAAAGCCACTGTGTGTTGATTTCTGACTTTTGGTGGCTCTGCACAACCGTACCAACCCCAACCACCACCCTTCTTGGGGACCTGACCTTACTACTGTAGTGGCTGTCACAGAAAGAAAGTCTGCTATGGATGATCCTGTGGCATACAAGGCTGCCAGAGGCTAAATACAATATTGATGTTTGTCATTGCTAATATAATTTGTTAGCATTATTTTGGATTAAAATGACTCGGCTGTTGAAGACCTCAAATGGCACCACATTTGGTGAAGATAAATGACTAGCTAGAAGGGGAGAGAGAGTGGAGCTTTTCCACCTGGTGACATCGACTAAATCAGCAGAAAAAAGAGGAAATCCATATCAGGAATCCTTCAGAGCTGGGAAGATGCAGCAGAACACATCCATCATGGCTGCCAGTGACACCAGAGGCTGAAATCAACCTGATCTATGGCAGGATAATGAGGTAGGGCCTCGTAAGAGGGTTACCTGACAGAAAAGCTCATTATGGTGAGCGATATATACATATATGTATGTTTTATCAGGCCTCCTAGCTTTTATCTTCTACTATTGACATTGCATGTAGGTCAGAACTAATCAGTGACATGATATAAGCTTCAGGTTATCTTGGATGAATTTGAACCCATACAATCGAAAGCTTGTGCACACACGAGTAAGTATCTTATCTATGTGAATTACTTCTCTATACTTTTAACTGCGGCAGTGTATTTCCAATGTGCCCGAGAGTCTATTAGCACTCAGTTTCAATTACCAGCACTCTAATGGATGCTGACACTGAATCTACTCCACTTGCAAATCCAGGAAGCTCACTTCTTCAGATGAGCAGGGACGTCTCGTCAGCAGCTGCAGCAGATGCTTTTGAGATTCAGTGTGACAGCACCAAACCAGATGGTCTGTATAGAGTCTGACCCACATCTCAGGAAGTAAGAGGAGATGGTTAGGGGTTTGAAGTCGTGACAGTACTTGCAAAGAGCCATTCAGATTCAAAGCAAGCAGCACAGTGGGCTCACCCACAGGACCGACTTTATTGCGTTTCCAATTACCCGCCTGGTACTGGAAGTGCAATTGCACATTTAGTCCTTGATTGAGCGATAGTGTTGTCTTAACTTGTCCAATCTAATTGAAAAAAGTTTTTTGGGAAGGGTTAGTAAACCCTCAGAACACTATAGGACCAAAAAAAAAACCTGTCATTACTATGATAGCATATGGTGTTTTTATCACTTTTATGTTTTTGTAAAGCAAAGTAGATTTTAATTTGAAATTTAATGCTTGGCTTGATACCAATGAGACTCAACTCTCCATGATGTTGTCTGCATATACAAAATGCTTACAGGGTTTTGAAACACACACACACACACACACACACACACACACACACACACAAAGCATTTCAGATCATGCTGCATGCAACTGAATAGTTAAAATATCTAAAATATTAAAATGAAATATAAATATAAACCTTATGAGGGTCAAACCTCCTGGGATGTAACATACTTTAAATAGCAACACATTAATGTCAAAGTACTGTGGCAGGTTGATTGACATGCAATTTAAAAGCCACAAATATGACATGCAGCCAAATAAATGGCAGCTCCAAACTTACCCTGATATCTAATTATTCATAGTTTGAAGGAGGGATGATTGAAAGAAAGAAAACTTCATATACTTTAATACTTGCTCCTGTCAGAATGAAACAAATGAACGGAAAGAAATATTACATATCCATATTGCAATCTACCACGCTACAGTAAAAGTTCTCTTTATGATCTTAAATATAGACTTCAGACTTTCCGAGTGAACTTCATGTGCCCCTCATTAACACATATTATTCTCTGTGCGTTTCTCTTTTAGACGGCAATACTATGCTTGATAGAGGCGGTGAATCTAACAAGCATTTAAGCCATCAGTTCAGAAGTATCACAGACAAACTGCGGATGATTTTTATTCCTTCCAGCATATTGAATCTTTCTGAATAACATCGACCAGACAACAAAGTGTCAAAACAGTCTGCTGTATAATATACAAATAATATAATAATCTCTCCATTTGCTGCTGCCATCTTCAAAGTACATGTTTTTTTTTCTCTGATTATGTAAGAGATATTAAGAAATGCCCTGCCTCATCACTGTATTCACCAACTGAAAAAACATCCACATACAGAACAGACAAAATCTACTAAATAATCTCTAATATTTTACCCATGATTAAATATACATATTATATTGGATTAATTTTATATCTGCATTGTCTACACTCGAATTCCACATCTCTTGTGACCGCTACCTGCCCCTTCTCAAGGTCTGGTTCACAAAAGATGCTGCGCTAATGAGATTAAAGTGCAAACACACCCAAAACATTTTGCAGCTTACTGCAATTTGCCCTTGTTTTGTATCTAATTCATCCATGTGGCAAAGTATAACTGGTGGCTTCGTGCCAAGAACACAGTAGGCAGGACAATGGCAAAGAGAATGAGAAAAAAGAAATAATTTTCAGAACACAGGCACCAAGTCTTGACCCATGAGGTGCAGAGACATTTCTCGGAAATTTCAGGCAAGGAATTTAAACGTGACAGACAGAAACCATATTTGAGATTTAATATCCCAGTCTGTCAGAGCTGTTGGTGTTTTCAAACGCACACCTTCAGGCTGTGAAAGAAGATGGCATCATTTGGAGTGGAGCACAAAATAAAAAAAATATCACACAATAACTCACAAGCTTCTCAAACTGGCAAAGATCCACTTCAAGAGCAGTCTTGATATAGCATTGAGAATATTGTGCAGCAAACTCTCCAGACAGATGGTATGGTTATTATTATTATTATTATTATTGCTGTTATGTTTATTAACATTAATAAGATATAACCTACTATCCTTAAAATGTACCGTTTTTCTATGTGCAACATGTTTCCGTTGTTTAGATCCCATACGCAGGCCAGCCACAGCGAAATGATGGGGGTCATGGGTCGAATCACCAACAGTTGTGAAAGGTCAGAGTCAGCCTAAGCCGGGGGTCTTGTCAGGAGGGTCTCGCCAGATTGCCACTTTGCATCCAACCCCTCCCAAAGGCAGTTAATAGAGAGGAAAAGGACAGATCTTAGCCCAGGATTTGGGAAAAGAGAGAAATGATTTGTTTATTCATTTATGCATATAATAACCTTATTTTCTCATTTTTTCTCATTTTCAGAACTGACATTTATTTTTCATGACACAGCTGTCGGTTCATTCTGTTACTGTAGTCTTAAATAAATAAAATAAATGGGTTTGTGTGGAGCATCCTCCATCTTTTTAGGCCAAAATAAAGCTCATTGTGTTGAAAGGTTCTGTATTAATTGTTTTTTCGCTACCTTTGAATAAGTAGTAATATTAATGATAATAACAATATGAAAATATTGTTTACCTATTGAATTTATAGACAATGTTTTTCTTTGGGGCTCACAAAGGTGGTATTGTTGCGGACATGTTTGCAAGGTCAAAACAGGCTAACTGAAAGCACAGGATATTACTAGAAATAATAATAATAATTAATAATGATGTCTGTCCTTGTCTGCTTTGCAAATGAGGCATCATGGTAGGTGGCTCCTCTTCATCTGGTTCTGAATATTGATGGCCAAGTCGTGAATACTCAATCACACAGCATGTTTTGTCTGCTTCCTTGTCATTTGTTGGATTGTGCACTGGAGTCATCGTCCATGTTTGCAGTTGGTAGCTGCTGTTCCTAAAAATGTAGCTGTTATTCATGGACCTGGGGAATTGGGCAGCCACGTTCGTGATGGTGTTATTGGTGTTGCGAAAACCACTTTGGACATTGATAGGATGTGTGTGCTTTTGTTGTACTATGTACTAGAGGATTTCCTGTACAGTCAGTGGTGCCCACAACATTGGGGAAACAGGAACATTAAAAAAATTCTTGTTTTTTCCCGTCAATTTGCCGTCAGTTTTGGGGAAGGCTGCACCATCCATTGCTCAGTGACATGTAACATCCCACACGGCGTTGCTGATGGATAGTTGTGATTGCCCAGAGGCAACTGTGATAGGTGTCTGAAAGGTGCAAGAACTGCTGACAGCAGTTTGACAAGGCAAGGTAATGTATGGAATCTTTGGGTAGCAGGCTCAATGTCATCCTTAATGTCATCAGGTATAGCAAGAATTGTGTGAGCTGGCAACCTGTACCTGTGAATGATTCTGGTGACAGTAAAGTCAAAAAGTGATATCTCTTTCGGAAATATCCGCTCACGAGCGTGCCCGGCATGACTATGCCTTCACTTGGCTATAATTACAGTGTTTACTGGGAGGTCTAAACGAGAAATCTCCACCAGTCACCAATTTTGCACCACATGTAAGCATATTGCCTTATTTAAACCTCTATACCTCAGAAGAATTGTAGAAAGTTGATGCAGTTCACTGAAAAACGTCACTCAAATGAGCTCAGTCAACCAATAGCTCTATCTCAATAACAAAATGAACTGTCAATCACAAGTTGTTTTCATCTGAAAGCTTGAATTTGATCCCAAATATGTGGCATTTGTAGCTTTAACATAATTTGATTCAACATATATATGTATATTTCCTGTTTAAGACCAAACAACAGTACAATTACATGAGAAAAAAAAAGAAAGAAATCACCCAAAGTCACTACAACGACCGGCCAGTTAAATCCTGCTCTTTATCTATGTTGAGTATGTGATGAAATCTGAAATTTCAAGCAAAATACATTGGAACTTGAACTCACAGCTACCACTAACCATGGTGGTAGTGATGGGAATTTGACTCAGCTCACCAAGAAGAGCCGGCTCTTTCGGCTCCCAAGTGGCTCTTCATTTTACCTTTTATAATTCAGGCAAATTTAGCGGTGTTTTACTTGTGATTTGTATTTGAACGCATATATCACTTGAATTTCAATAATTTGCTGTGGCCTACTGAATTTACAGTTGTAAAATCCCTTGTAACTCCCTGAAACCACCCAATGAATGCTCTAACTTGCTTGAAGAACCACTCTGCTACACAAAGCAGATAGAAACGCCTATAAAAACCTAAGCATAGAAATTTTTAAAAAAGGACAGCTATTGACATTTTATTTTTTTATATTTATATAAACACACACACACACACACACACACACACACACACACACAAAGTACTGAAAAAAAAAGAGAAATTAAATAACAGCACTCAAGTAAATGTGCTTTGTTAATGCTCACCACTGACAGAGGCGGTCCTGGCTACATTTACGGCCTGGGCAAACTACAATTTTTTTGAAGCAGTTTGTGTTGTGTGGCCTCCGCCTGGGATCAGTCTATCCCTGCCCCCCTCCCCGTGCCTCTGCTGGCACACACACAACCTGTATGACTCTCAGCAGTAAGTTGACGTGACAATGAGGGCGCCCACTCCACTAACTTGATGTGGAAATGAGCGGTATAGAAAACTGCATTTTTTTGGGGTTTTTTTTTTCCAGTGCGTCCTCACATAGATTGTGCCCTGGGCAGTCGCCCACATTGCCCATAGCAGAAAACCGGCCCTGACCACTGACATCTGGACAAATAAAACCAAAATGTTTTTGGTATAGTGTAAAAAATAATATATTTTTGCACCACACTCCTCTCTCTCCATCAGCGTGTCTCCCTCCTCTTGTCTCTTGTCACCTCTTAGCGCTGCTACCCCCGCCCCTCCCTGCTTGGTGGTATGCTCCTTGTCAATCCTTACATGATTGGTTGCACAGCATGCACGTGTCACCCGTAGCCAATGCCCGCAGTGCCTGCAGATAGTTTTCCTAAAGAGAAAAGTTAAAAAAAAGAAAAAAAAAAAGAACGGTTCGCGGACGGACGGGAGTCGGCTCCCATCGTTCACTTAAAAGAGCCGGCTCTTTGAACCGGCTCGTTCGCGACCGACACATCACTACATGGTGGGTCAGGATCTCCTTCATAACACAATCTCAGGGCTTCCAAAAGATTGTAAACCTGAGGATGCAGAATTATACGGTTATTTTTTAGCTTATTTGTGCAGGTCTAGCAGCTGCTAAAAAACGTGAAATCCTTTTGTGAATTCGCTCCACAGTGCTGCTGATTGTTAACTGTTGACGTACGTCTTTTTACATGTCAAGATGTTGCCATGCTCACTGTGAATTTAGATCAGACGAGATGAAAGCTGCTCCGAGGCATCAACACCTTGACACTAACATTTTCTCATTTCACAAGGCCATTGTTAACACCTGTACCTCTCACCCACACACTCACACGTTTCTGTTTTAATACTTCGGAGGTGTCTCATTGACACTATGCACTCCCTTACCAGTAGCCCTAACCTTAAAAGGGCACTGCAATTTCAACATCAAGGTCAGATGTGAAGGCAATTGTATAATGTCTTGTTTGGCTCCGACTAACATGAAACTGTGTTATTATCTGGGGTTGTGGAAGCATCTACCAGTCAGAATGATTTAAATGAAAATTAAAGATGATATCATGTTGCATTATGGGAAGTGTAGGATCCAGAGTTTTATTGGGTCATGATCCATACTATAGGGACTGAAGGTCAATTAATCTCAGCCTCTGTAAAACTATTATTTTTGTAAAATGTCTCTCACAGCCACCAAAACTTTATGAGTGTGTAATACTGAAAAAGTATTATTGTATTGTACTATTGTAACCAGAAGCTTAAAACCAAGTCTAAAACCACAGTTAGCCTTTGAGGAAGTTAGGACTGAACAAAATGTCCTCACGTTGCCAAAATGTCCTCTAAAGTCCTGAAACTCAGTCCTCACAAAGCTAGAAGTACAAGCGCACACACACACACACACACACACACACACACACACTCCCTGCTTGTCATACACTTCCTCACATCTTTTTGCAGTAAGTGAAAAAAACGCTCAAAGCTGTCACACTCACTGGCAATAGTAATATTTTCAAATGTGGATTTGAAGCCGTGATCTACTTTTAATGATACATGTTGAGCTGTAATAAGGCTCACTGAGAGTGTGAGTATTATACCTCATTCAGGGCTTGGTTAGAAATAAAATGAAAATGACAATGACCACAAAATGAGTGTAAAATTGTCAATTAAAAACCAAATTCAAAATGTGGAAAGAAACTTGGGCTTGTAGTAGTACAGAGGAGAAGCTTTGCATTTTCCCCTGAATGTCATTTCAGTAAAACAGAATTTTCATATCGCATGCTTGACTGCAGTCCACTGCACATTTTGTTATTATTTGTTCATTGACTATCAAAGGTGATGTTTTGACTGAGATATTTGCAAAATAAAGGCATTATAATTAACATAAATCTCAGACCAATCTTACCTGCATGTATTTGTTCATGTGGTCACGCAGGGCAGAATTTGACTAATCAAATATAAAAAACATAAAATAACTGCAATTACAATAATGAATCCAAATGTGGGAAGACACTGAGTTGCTCTGCATTTTTCCCTGAACATAATTTTGATAAAAGGTCAATCTAAATTTTATGACTTGGAGGCTGCATTGCATGCTTGACCACAGTCTAATGCACACATTCACAGGGCAGAATTTGACTAATCAAATATGATGTTTTGACTGAGAAATTTGCAAAATAAGGGCATTGTAATTCACGTGATTCTCAGACCAACCTTTCCTGTACAGTGGTCCCTCGTTTATCGCAGGGGATGCGTTCTAAAAATAACCCGCAATAAACGAAATCCGCGAAGCAAGTTTTACAATTATTATACATGTTTTAAGGCCGTAAAACCCCTAACCACACACTTTTATACACCTTTTTACACGCATTTTGTACAGTACTCCCTTAGTTAATCAGGACACAGAACACAATGCGCGTTCATACTGTACAGTACGCTGTAAAAAAAATCCGCGAAACAGCGAGTCCGCGAAAAGTGAACCGCGTTATAGCGAGGGACGACTGTACTTGCGAATCACTGTTTCTCTCATTAAACCTGTTTGGATTACATATTTATAGATTTTTACTGAACGAAGTTCTGCTGCTCTCAGACTGTAGTCCTTTGGACTGCTGAACATCTTGGGCACTGAATTATTATTTTGAACCACTCTCAGCTACTACAATCAGCCTTCAACTCCGGGTCAACTGGATCAGTATGACTGACAGTGAGTCGACTGCTACAATATAATCAATAGCCCTGTTAAATGAGGGAACCAGGTGGGTGTAGAATATTAGAGGATTTCACATTGAGTTACTTTAGCTGTTTCACAAAATATCATCCATTCCTGTTTCCCCCTCTAATCATCCTCCACTGTAGCTCCAGATACATGTTGCTGATGTTTGCCTGGAATCTGGTGTGTATCTCTATTGTGTTTCCTGTCAGTCAGCCAATCATGGACTGAGACTGTGCAAACATTTCTGTCCTCACTCCTCTGTATCACGATGTGCAGTGCAATGCAAATACTGTTTGCAGCATTATTCTTTATTGCTCGTTTCCATTTCTTATTTCTTGGCTTCATTCCCCTCATATTCAAACTATTCTTGTATGGCACTATGCCGACAACGTGACACTGAGAGAGACTTTGTTGTCATGCACACTGTAAAAACGATACTGTAAGACTGACAGTAATTAACTGGCAACCATTGACAAGTAACTTACTTTTAAAAATGACAGTAATTAACTGCTAATGTAAAATAAAACAGAATATATCGTGCTGATTTTTTGTCTTTGGAGAGAGTTTCATGAAATATGAAACATGAAAGCTGAAAGACTCTGCACTGAGCTGGGCTTCTTGCTGTTGGACTAGTAAGTAATATTAGCTGGCTGCTACGTCCTGTGATGTTGCACTCGCTTGATGTTTGTCTGTCAGCAAAGTTGTCGTCTCGCTAGTTTTTGATTATAAGTAAATACACAAGTATAACTGTCCATATTTACCACACTCTGAAACTGGGGTTGCTAAATCATAAGAATAACAGTTCCTATGTAATGGCCATATTAATATTTTTGAAGCTCTGATCTACTTTTAATAATACATGTTGAGCTGTAATTACTATGCTTACTGAGAGCGTTACCATTATACCTCATTCAGGCCTTGGTAAAAAAGAAAACGGAAACTAAAATGACCATAAAATAACTGCAATTACAATAATGAATCCAAATGTGGGAAGACACTGAGTTGCTCTGCATTTTTCCCTGAATATAATTTTGATAAAAGGTCAATCTAAATTTTATGACTTGGAGGCTGCATTGCATGCTTGACCACAGTCTAATGCACACATTCACAGGGCAGTATTTGACTAATCAAATATGATGTTTTGACTGAGAAATTTGCAAAATAAGGGCATTGTAATTCACGTGATTCTCAGACCAACCTTTCCTGTACAGTGGTTCCTCGTTTATCGCAGGGGATGCGTTCTAAAAATAACCCGCAATAAACGAAATCCGCGAAGCAAGTTTTACAATTATTATACATGTTTTAAGGCCGTAAAACCCCTAACCACACACTTTTATACACCTTTTTACACGCATTTTGTACAGTACTCCCTTAGTTAATCAGGACGCAGAACACAATGTGCGTTCATACTGTACAGTATGCTGTAAAAAAATCTGCGAAACAGCGAGTCCGCGAAAAGTGAACCACGTTATAGCGAGGGACGACTGTACTTGCGAATCACTGTTTCTCTCATTAAACCTGTTTGGATTACATATTTATAGATTTTTACTGAACGAAGTTCTGCTGCTCTCAGACTGTAGTCCTTTGGACTGCTGAACATCTTGGGCACTGAATTATTATTTTGAACCACTCTCAGCTACTACAATCAGCCTTCAACTCTGGGTCAACTGGATCAGTATGACTGACAGTGAGTCGACTGCTACAATATAATCAATAGCCCTGTTAAATGAGGGAACCAGGTGGGTGTAGAATATTAGAGGATTTCACATTGAGTTACTTTAGCTGTTTCACAAAATATCATCCATTCCTGTTTCCCCCTCTAATCATCCTCCACTGTAGCTCCAGATACATGTTGCTGGAATCTAGTGTGTATCTCTGTCAGTCAGCCAATCACAGACTGAGATGCGCAAACATTTCCGTCCTCATTCCTCAGTATCATGATGTGCAATGCAAATGCAAATACTGTTCACGGCACCGTTCTTTATTGCTCATTTCCATTTTTTTCATTTCTTGGCTGCGTTCCTCTCACATTCAAACTATTTCTTGTAGGGCACTATGCGGACGACATGACTCTCTGAGACAGATATTGCTGTCATGAGAGGAAATCGTGGCTTCTTTCCTGAAGGGAGCAATCAGATTAGAGCTCACTGAAGCCATCCACAGGGCTGCTGAATGTTATCTGCTGTTATGTTTTGCCTGTTAAGGTCATTAATTAACCAGCTGAGATTCAATTTTAAATAAATACCAAACAGGGGCTAATTGTTATGAGAATATTTTCAGCTGTTTGAGGCAGATACATATTAAGTGATGGACCGAAGCCTCTAGGGAAAACATACATTTTGAAAAGATTGGTTCAAAATTAGAAAATGATCAGTCAGTCAGGAGTAATTGCATATGTAAAGAAAGGTCTTGTTTAAATATTTATGCACTATTGAAGTGATGCAGGCTGATAGTTCAAACTCTAAACCTTTTAGAATTGGCTTGTGGAATCGCAGTAAATGTATTCTGGGTGGTTATTATAATTATTATTATTATTATTATTATTATTATTAAAGTATTAAAATTGTGTTGTCATTTCTAACGAACAGTCAAAGCCGCCACATTCCTGCTTAAGGAACACAAAGTAATGAAAAATATTTCTGCTTTGCAGCGGCACAGATTAGAATTCATTCATTTTTTGGATCCTGTTTCTGTTTTTAAAAATACCAGTACTCTTATGACGCTGGCAATTTTGTGCTATTTTTTTCACCCCTCTGTTCACTAGACATACTCATAATCCACACGAATACAGAGTAAATTTAAAAATGTATCAAGCCTGAGGGAACCTAAAGTAGAAAATATAGAACATCGTGTTATAAATGTTTCATGCACTCATGCATGCTGTATGGAGGCTGTGGACAGTGCATTATCAACCTGTGCTGTATCACAACAGTGACCTGAGTGTTTGCCTCATGTGAAAGATTGATGGATAAAAAAGCACACAGCATGTCAATCACGCCCCTACCAAGGACATAAACAAGCCTGAATGCACTTTAGTTCTATATTTATTCTTGAATCTAAAATACAGTCATGACTGAAGATGTGTTTTTTAACAGATGGTGTGTCTCCCACAAGATGAATGTTGATTAAAAAGTCAGTCCATTCTGTATATTGTCAGCTGGTTTAATGTTAGCCATTATATAGGACTGACAATAAATAAAGTAAATAAAATACATAAAAGATTTTCATGTAAATATCTCCAGATTTATACTTCTACTTTCACTCTATAAGTTCCAAGATTCCGATAATTAAAATGCAAAGATTTTATTTCCAGAGAAATTATTCATATTTTATGACAAAAGGTTAAACTTATTTAAAATGCTGGGGAGGGGAAAAAAAGCACAGCAGGAGATCTGCCTCCACTTGCCATATGCTGTATAGAATATGAGCTTAATGAGACATACAGACGCAGTTACTTGCGTGGATTTACAAGTTGACAGAAGCTGTAAACTGATTTTCTTTTGCTGGCAGAGAGTGCGCATGATAACACAGCAGAGAAGACATGAGGCAGAAAAGCAAATAAAATTGTATGTTTCCACTGAAGGTTTCTCAGCGGTACGGCACATTGAGAAGAATCCCCCTTCTTTGGGTTGGAGTACCCGAAATGACTACCGAACATGGGTTGACATAAAAGGGAAAATTGCAGCCTTTTCAATTATATGCCGTGAGCGCCTCCTTGTCGAGGAGCAGACTCTTAAAAATTCAAGAATTCTTTTTGTACTTCTAAGGGACAAAATATTTGACTTTTTTATAGTCTTTCCATACAATGTCCAGAAGGAAAAGTTTAACAAGATCACATATACACTGTGTATTTTAATTTCTGTCTTTATATATGAACAGTTATGACTTCCAAAAACTGAATCCATGGCTTTTAATGGGTCTTTGTCTGTCCTTAATGGATATGAATAATTAACTGACCAAGACTTTGTTAGTTTTAAAAATCAGAGTCACTGAAAACATTGGATTGAATCCTGTATAGAAATGACAGTTTCACCCTCCTTTGGCTTGGACCCCGAGGACTATTATGCCCTCTTTTTAGCTGCCCTGCATACTCACACAGCACAGTTTGGTTTCAAAACTCTCCATGAAGTTATGCACATTAAAAGCTAAAAAGTTATAGCCAAATTGATATAACAGTGGCCTTGCAACTTGGGAGCTGCTGTTGATGTTTTCTCATCCGAATCATGATCTGCATTCAAACGATCAGCTCAAATTTGTACGTTGGCACATTCAAACCAACATTTTATTCTTGACAAGAAAAACATCAAGAAGGAGATTCTCTGTGTAATTCAGATTGGAGAGTGCTAGAAATTTTAATTGGAGCGCTAAGCACCTTGGAGTGTGGCTTCAGTCTGGTGGTTCAAATTTAATGTGAATCTTTCAACACCTGCAAAATGACACATAATGTTTTCACATCCAGAGCACGGTTAACTAAGCGCGACGGCAACATAAAACAACCTCTGCCTTTGCTTAGCGACCGGAAACATTTTGCCCGCTCGTTAATTCTTTTGGCAACATGCCGCTACTTTACCGGCTAGGTAGTGACTGTACCGTGAGCTAGCATTGCTGTTTCTGTGTAAACTTAACAAGAGATATAATGATATGAAAATGAGTTTTGCCAATTTATTTATTTGTTTCACAAATTCTTGGATGATTTCACACAATGGTGTGAGTTTGTTTCATATATAATATATATTATATATAGATATAATATATATATATATATATTACATTATAACATATTCTATACATTATATAGACACCCACACACTCTCTCTTTTAAAAACCATTGCAGAGATGATGTCTCACCTGCTCATTTTTATAATGTTTAATAACTATTATTAACTGTCTGTGAACAATGCCATTATGAAAATAAGGTGATAAAATGTTGGAAATTATGGTTATTAACTGATGTTTTATTCACAATCTGTATGTGTTTTCCCTTCTTCTCTGTATTAAACGTTGTGAATAAGATCTTTAATTTCAAATGTAATGTGTCAAACATTTATTCCAAGCATCCTGCAGTCTGTAGAAGTTCCATAAAGTTTGATTAAGGGTTTTTTTTTTATTAACCAGCATTCTTTCCATTTACTTCAGCTTCCCAAAGTGGAGTTTTATTTTGGCCAGCGGTGGGTTTAAAGTTCTTCTTTAGGTCGGATGACAAAAGTGCCTTTGAGAAAGACATTGGTGTGGTTGCAATAAAAGTTTTAAAAGTTCATAAAAAAATTCCCTCCCTCACATTTCATCCAAGTCCTTTGGTGTCCTCTGTTCATGGGATCTTAAAAACAAGGGAATAACTACTTCATCACCACAAATTCTGGATTTGACATTATTTTTACACCATCCCCAGAAATCCACACAGTACTTTTCCCTCCCTCAGTGGTTGGAAAACTGAAGGTGTTGGAGGTGTATAAATGTGTGTGTGCAGTAATCTCTACCCTTAAATATTCCAAACAAATTCCTTTACATGAACACTTGTTTATGACGTGTTGACACACTTCAGACCTGCCAGTCATATTGTTTAAAGAACTAAATTGATTGGTTAGACTTGGACAGCAGGAACAGGTCCAGTTTTGCAAGCCTGGCATATGAAGGACTGTGTTGGTGTGGAAGAACATCTGGCAGTGCTGCTGTCAGCTTTCTTTAGCTGTCTGACAGGAGATGTTAGCATCCTGTCTGCTGCACGTCTGGAGTTTGCTGCCTGGCTGTAGGTGTTCCTCGTAATACATAATCATCCTGTAATCAAGAGCAACATGTCATGTTCGGATTAAAGCAAGAATGAGGTTCATTCTCAGTTCTTATGCTGCAGCAACCTACTGTAAGATAAGGGCTTATTTACAATGCACATGATGCATGAGTGTGTGTGTGTGTGTGTGTGTGTGTGTGTGTGTGTGTGTATATATATATATATATATATATATATATATATATATCATAAAAAAAGCTGCTGGCCATGCTGCTAATAGATACTAAAGTTCCAAGTTGCTGTAGCTCTTTTGTTGAGCACTAGTGGCAATCTAGCAGGGAAAACCCTGGAAAGGTTGCCAGTCTATGACAGGGCTAATACATATAGACGGACAGCTATTCACACTCACATCCACACCTACAGGCAAGTTAGTCTAATTAACCTAACCTGCGTGACTGTTTGAGAAAAAAAGCGGAGCATCCTGAGGAAACAGACAAAGTTGCAAACTCCCAATAGAAACACAGCAGCTGGCCAGCAGGTTTAAACTGAAGATCCTGCTATGAATCAGCAGTGCTAAGCTGCACCACCTGCCCTGATACTGAATTCATTCATTTCTGTATTCACTACATTTGTCCTTGTCCCCTTAACAGAACCTTTTCTGTGCAGTTTTAATGCCACAAGCTGGTCAGCGTTGGCTGCCATCAGTTGCTACATGTGCACAGATACTACTATGTTAACGAATGAACAGCAACATATTGTTAGGTTGAATGTTTCAGCGGACCTACAGTGCAAACAACAGCTGAAGACTGGTTGAATAAGTTGATTGGTAATATGGGTGAATGTGTAATGGCAGATGGAGATCTGGCTGAACTGTTGCATGGCCGATGGTGGCAACAATCTAAAAACCAATGACAGTATAAAGAATCGACAGACTGCGACCTGTAGTCACCCGCAGGTTTCCAAAGTGTTGTTTTGAAGCCAATAATATGCAGCGATCTTGGATGTACTGCTTCTTACACCACCCGGCAGGTAGCTTCATTATAACACACATTGTGTAATATCTGACAGGTGATAAACATATTAAAATGTAAACAATATAATTTATGTTCTGTAGATTTGAGCATACAAATATCTTTCTTCACCATGAAACAGTCCAGGCTCTGTAGCCTAAAGCAGCGACACATTTTACATCTTTTTTTTTTTTAATAAGGTTTGGGTCCTCGGGTGACAATGAGAACATAAAGGACCACCGTGTATGACACTACGACTGTGTTAAAGGTCATTGGCGTACAAAAGGTCAAACATCTTGTAGATTCAAGAAAATTAATTGGACTGTTCTTTTCAGTGGGAATAATGAAACCCTTAAGCAAGTCTTGAAAGCACGCACACACATTGGGTGTCCTTTATTTCCCTTTGATTCACTGGCAACACACAGCGAAACTCAGTGCAACTCTCTAAAGCCATCTGGCTTGCGAAGCTGTTACCTCCTGTGCTCGAGGTAAATTTTCTAACTTTTTTTTTTTGTTGCCCTGCGGGGTTTTCAGGTTCTGACCAAAGATTTTAAGGAATCAAGCTGAGATCAGCTGTTCTTTACATCATCTATATCTCTACAGCAGATAAAGGTTATAGCAAGAAGTTGCACTTATTTTTTTTATCTCTGTGTTTCGGTGCATGAGGGTCAGTATTCATTAACTTTGAGTGATTTAAGGTTCAAAGTGCTCTTACTCATCTACAACCCAGGGTTGCGCAACAAAATACACACACACAAAACAAAAATCACATCAATAGACAAATACATGTATTTCAGAATGAATAGATTATATTAATTTATTTTATTTCTGAAGAAAAACACCATATTTTCTTCAGTGAAGTGCGGAGGATGGTCTCACAGACGAAGATGCTCTGTGGTCTCACTAGAACTCTAAGTGAATACTTCTGTATTGCTTGGCAGACGGCAGCAGGGTGAAGGCCACGGATGTCTTTTAGTATGCTTTGTACATTTGTATCCTCCTTTTATATCTCTGGTTCCACTTCATCCTCTGCACCCAGCTCTTTAGTGTAAAAACTAAACATTGGTTCAAAAGTTTGGTGAGAAAATACACTTTTGTTTTAAGCCTGACTTCACTTGAATGCAATCAAAGAAAAACACACAAGGAAAAAAAACAACCTATATGTATTTTCTATGTAGTCCATCCAATCATTGCATTCAGGCCAAATGAAACAATATGATGGGCTTATACCGTGCCCGCGACAGCCAAAGATAACAGATTGTTTTCTCTGTTTCTTTAGAGCATTTGATTTATCGATTGTTGTCGGGTTGTGAACAGAATATACAACAAAGACTGCTTCTGAGAAACATGACCTACTCTAGCTTTAATGTGTGATATCACAATAACGAGACAATCATAACATAAAATAAAAAAAATAAAGAAAAGCAATCATAAGGATTCTTACCTGATCAGTCAACATTTTTTCTATAAAATATAATAAGCAAAAATCCATAGAGTCAGTAACTGGATTAGAAGGGAGGTGAAATTAATAAAGCTACTCCCCTCTATGCAAAGAAATCTGAGATGTGTGTGTGTGTGTGTGTGTGTGTGTGTGTGTGTGTGTGTAAGACCGTGTGTGATGAATAATTTTAATATGCCCATTTCACTGTCTTGGTGTGTGATATCTTAAGTGGTGAAGGAAAATTAAAATTCATGTAGAGACAGTAATGTTATGCTGTAGAACCAATTGGATTTGAAAGTCATTTGGGTGTGTTTATGACTGTAGGAGGATGTCATTGGGTTGGATGTGGGGGATAAGTAATTTCGCAGGATCACATCCAATTTAACAAATCTACTTTGTTCAAATACCACACATCACTTAGGCTTTAACCTTATCTCTCACTATATGGCACAGATGGAGTTTGTACATTTATTACTGCCTCAATCTTGTCTTTTTAAAAAATGTAATAGAAGTTAAATATGCAGATATTGTAATAGATGGTGAGAGACTGGATTTGAGTAATCTGGTGTTGTGGATGAAGTCTGCAGCTATAGCAGGACTAAAGGACGAGTAAAGACAGTGAAATCTCAAAAGAACCAGGTTTAAGGAAAAAAAAAAAACGGATTTCTTTGGAAGGAAATATTAAGTCCCAACACAAAATCCCACTGCTTTTCTTCACCTGTCAAGTTACAATGTACAGCAAACCCTCAATACAGTCATACTGTAAACTATATATACTTTTACGGCCAAACGTATGTGGAAAAGTGTCACATATTCTTTAAACTAAAACTATGGATAGCTGTTTTAACAGCTTCCACTTTCCTGAGAGAGCTTTCCACAAGACTTTGCAACCTGGCTGCAGGGATTTTCTCCCACTCAGCAACAGGAGCATTAGCGAGGTCAGCCAGCGGGCGATAAAGCCCAGCTCAAAGTCGGTGTTCCACTTCATCCCAAATCTGTTCATTGGGGTTGAGGTCAGGGCTCTGTGCAGGTCAGACAAGTTCTTCCACACCAAACTGGGAAAATCATTTTTTGATAGTAATGTTGAAAGACAAACCTTGGACCAAACATGAAAAAAAAAGCCTGCATGTAACTAAAGGGCACCCACATTTGCAGTTCTTTGGTTGTTTGTGCTGTAATCTTGGTATCAGCAGCAAAGTACTGTAAAGTAACAGATGTAGCTACTCAATCTGATGGACCTTCAGACGCTACCTGATCCAAATGCTGAAGATCCTGATTCAGAATTATAAAATTGACAAGATTAAATTATATTGGAACTGAGATGGGAGGAGGAGATACATCCCACTGTGGGATTTGGGACTACAGGAACACTCCAGGTTGTGCAGTGGTTTTCCACAGGCAGCTGCTTTCAGAGAGCACACAAACGCAACAACAGCCAAGTTTTATTTTGGCCTGCCATCAGCACAGGATTAATGTTAATTAGCGACAGCTGATATGACCTGCTGCCGGTGACATTTGTCATTTTTAACAAGTGGAAGTAACAGTCAGCGCCGGCTGAAATGAGAAGCTGCTTCTTGAATGTTTTGTACTCTGTTCTTTGCTAATGAGAAAGACACGAGACATAACAGATTTGTCACCAGCCCCTGTAACAATTTGTCTGACAACCCGGGTGTCAGAACAGAGTCGATCACAGGTGCAATTCACATTCACGCACTTTCATTTTCACTCCCATTTGCAATGAAATCTTTGTAGTTTCGAGCCTGACTGTCATTAAACAGGACAGTCATTAGACACTATCAGGTTAGGGTGGGCAAAACAGTTAAGCTCAAGAAAGAACCAGACTTTGATTGGCTTCACTTTAGCCAATACCCAGTGGTGTAGGGCCCCTGGAGAGGTGGGTACACTCTTTATGTATGCCCTATTTTTTTTTTTAAAGCAGTACGTCTAAAGTAAAGTAAAAAATTCCCTGTGTTATAAACAGTGACAGGTAGACTACTCTTGTATATTTAGCTCAGCTGAAAATGGGTCTGTAGTTTTTACAAATTGTCACTTAACTTCTGCCGCTTGACTTCAGGGAGTAAGGACCACAGAACAGGTGCAGATTTGGCGATATATACACTGGCCCACAGACAGGTGAGATAACTACATAATTATGCATTGTTAGTGAAGTATTCCTCCTGCTCATGAAAACTGGACAACTATGTCATGCCTTTACAATCCTAAGAAAAAAAAAAGTGGGTATACCATGTGCAAAATGAAAAATAAGTGGGTGTAATCTGTATACCAGGATGTACCCTGCACTACACCAGTGTCAAGACTGATCCATGTCCAGACTGGCCTTGGTACTGACCCTTATATCAGCTCGGGACATGCCTTATTTTCAAACTTCAAGATCAGCTTCTGTTGTGTGAGGGTGCAGCGTAGATCCAGTATACTGTATTGTGGCTGTACTGTAGTTATTTCCATAGGCAGCAATAGTTTAATTGTAACCCTCAATTCAGCAAATGGAAACACTTTGCAAGTGTACTTTTACTGAACAGTAACTCACTTCAACAAAGCTGACATTTACTTATGAATTTGTGACAAATACTCTACACTAACACCGCATTCCCTGATTTGTGTCCAATAATACCCCCGAAATGTCCTCCCAACTGGGTATATTTTGGAAGTCATGACAGGCGACATTTGAGTTTGAAGCTTTAAGGGTAGGCTGATTTAAGGTTGCTGGATTAAGCTTGTGCATCTTCTTCAAATCTCTAAGAGTTAATGTTGTGCAGCCGCTGTGTTTCGCCTTCAGTTGAGTCTAAATAAAGAAAAATTGCGTGTCTCTGCCTTTCTGAGCTTTTCTAAGGATCGCCTGAGAAAAATCAATCATATAAAGCCTGAGGAAAGAAAAAAAAAAAGTCTTCTGCCCATCTGTTATTGTCCTTACGTTTTTGAAATAGATAAGGAAAAAAAAACTGAAATGACAGACATGATGGATATGAATAAATTAAAAGCAAACATCCCTCAGTCCTGCTGCTCTGATAGAGACATTCTGAGAATAGCAGCGTCTGTGCCATCAGCTTTGGTATTATTCACTGGTGTCTCGAAGTTTCTAAAGTGATGCTAATAGTGGCAGAAAACAGCATCAAACACAGCAGGTTATTTTTAACAATATTCAGTATTATCTGGCATTAATAAATACATATGGTCTGTTGTTTATGGTACCTGTGAGCACTGCCACTGACGACAGAAGAAAAAGGCTGATGTATGTGAGAGAGATATGTTTTATTTATCATCTGGCTCACATTACAGATGACATGCACATTACACTTTCATCCTCTAAAGGGATCAGCCATGAATTAAGTGGTCCCAGTACTGCCACAAAGTAAACATTGATCAACACTGTGATAATTATTATTATACCGCACGCATAGCACACTCAAGCCTACCTTGTATACCTGTCTCTGATTTGTGTCCAACTTTTGTGCTCACATGTGCATAGCTGCTTAAAAAATTAAAATGATGATGTTCCTTTGCGCCTATGTCAGCCTTTTCAGAGGAAGCTCACACAGGGAAGGAGATGGATCGCCGTTGCGTCTCTCCACGAAACCGATGCTGAGCTTGGAGCGCTCTGCCAGCTCAGACGTGCCATCTTCTGACAGCTTGTCTCTTCTGGTAACTCAAGGGCACCTGTGCACTGTGCAAAAGGCTGACCAGGCCTTAAGGAGTTGCTTCTCAAATGTGAAAAGTGCTGCCAAAGCAAGTGGAGAAAAAGTAGCCCATCTCTTGACAAAGATAATCTGGTAAGCACATGATGCATTGTTATGGAATTTTCTATCCTTAGGTAACCGGAGGTCACGTGTGGGCCTTGAGGTCCCCAGCAGTATTAATTGTTTGGCTTTGATTGGGAACAGTAGGTGCCAGTCTATCTCAACACTGTGGTGTCCAGGGTCAGAGAGACCTGTTGCTGCTTTCCTAGTCATAATAGATAGCTGCCATTGACGTTCCAATCTGTGTAAACAGACATCTGTGTCTCCAGACTAGAATATGCTGACAATAACACCTGCATGGGTAAAGACATTCTCTTTGGCTAATTCTGGGCGTGTAGTATTTGTGGTGTTATCTTGGGGTTTAAAGTCGATCCACCAGCATGAGTTTGTCAGAATGCGAGACCGACTCAGGCACTTCTGATGAACTTTGAGAGTGTCTCTAATTCTCCTTGGCCAAGCATCAATAAATAATACAGTGTAAGACATCAGAGGCTCCTGAACACTTTTTTCCTTCCTGACCTCACCACTGACTTTAGCAATTTCTCCACAACAATGAATGAATCATGAATTCGTGGCAACAGGACTTCTCTTGCCACCAATTCTGACTGGAATATTATTTCAGATAGTTGTCCCCACCACATCTTGTTTGTAGCCTATGAAAGCCAGTGGTCAGGATCAGATTATCCTAAAACACTTTGAGGGTTAAAGGCTGACACTGTTGACCAAAACCAAACCAAATTATCCCTTCAGCCCCACTGCATCCCATATCTGCAATAGGGAAGCCATTTGTGCAAGCAATAGTGGATTGTGTCAGACCCTCGCCACAAACAAAAAAAAACAATATTTACTCACCATCAACTGATTTGGGAAGGAAACACAGCAGCCCAGAACCTCTATACACAAAATAATTCTGCTAGGGTGCAATCAGTAGACAAACTCTTCCTGGCCCAGTCCCCAGGTCGCAAATACCTCTATTCAGCGATTTAACAAAGAGTAGTATTTAGCAATCAGACACAGAGTGGTACGGTGAAATGCTGGGGAGACCCACCTGCCACTGTCAGGCTAAATTTAGTCCCCGAATTTGCATCCTGCAGATTGGAGAGTTGAAACGGGAGGTGCTCCAATCAGGATCCCCAGCTGGTCAGGCAGGCAGCGGGAAGTGAAGATGGCCACACACTCTGCTCAGCATACACAAAAAAAAAAGTTATATACAGACATCAAATTCTACAACACTCATTTATTGAAGGGTCTGTTTATCCAGAATTACACAACCCCCTATTTACTCTTTATTTCTATAGCGATGTCTTCACAGATTTGGATTTTGATGATCCTGTGATCCATCGAGAGCTGAACTTCACTGCAACATATCTTTGCAGAATAGTTTGATAGAATAGTTTTAATAGAGACACGGGGAGGGACAGCTTCTTTTGCTGAATTCTGACATTTCAAAAAAGTATGTTCAGTGCGTTCGTAAAACTGGAACTATCTCTGAAGCTCGTATAGATTTTTTTTTAAATATATTAAACAGAAAAAAAAGTGGCCCTGCTTGTTAAAACATCCCATCCAGCAGATCAGTAACCAGACTCTATCAGCCTATAACACGGTAAAAATATCTCTTGGAGGAGCTGAGGGTGATGTATGGGTGATCTACTAATACAACCATATATATTCCCACATGGCACATTAACTCATTTTTATGTTTTTTTTTTATCCAAAGCCCACTACCTTCTCTTTCTAATACTTCAGATGTTACTTTTGTGGCCTGATATAATTTATTAACCTAAATCTTTGAGGACACAGGTGGCTGCAAATCTGAAATCTGGCTACCAGGCGCTGCTGTCGAGCATAGCTGCAACTAAGCTTTTCTGTTATTTCCCCATGATGCAGTAAGGTGGAAACTAAACCGAACCCCTGAATAATGAACCTCAGTAACAGGTCACATATCATAAGGCTGCTGGGAGAATACATTGCTTTTCTAATCCAAACTCTTCCCCTTGCTGCCTACGATATTAAAAATTATTGATCTACTTAGTATATTGGCTATTTGATGTACTGCGTTTATTCTTATAGATGTTAAATGATTACTTTTGTTTTGTTTACTACTATTTGCTGATACCAGAGACTTTTCCTCACTGTAGAAAATGACCTTAGAAACAGCGTCATATTCTGATATTTCTAAGCATTGCTGACAGTCTTATTTTCACTCTCCCCATCATGTTGTTCCAGAAAGTTTAGATTCTTCTAAGACTAATACAGTTTTCCTGTTCAATCACTGACCCGTTTTAGCCTTTCTGGCACATGTTTCCTTTCCCTTCAGGGAACATGTTTCCTTCCTCTATAGCAATTTCCTCTTTTCTAATGCTACTTTGCTTATCGAAGGAATGCCTGTAGAGATAATAACCTACACACATTATATAAAGCTCAAATTCTACTTCTCTAAATTGCTTTTTTAGCAACGCATGCCCTATAGAGTATAAAGTTGTACAGTACACTCCATTCGTTCGTCTTTATTTTAATCCTATAGAGATGATGCGTTGCCAAGAGGCATACGCCAGTGGCTGGAGATACAGTAATAGAAAGGTCAGTTTTGTCAGTAAAGATGAAATTGTAATAATGTTCAGTCTATGTACATTCGTTAGATAATGTGTCTTTGTGTGAGTGCATTGCACCAATCTTGCACAAACCTTCGACCGGTTTTTCCAGCACTGTCTCAGCTTCCTCTCTGTGATGGTTTCCCTTCACAAGCGACAGCCCTGTTGATGTGCATGGTTTAATTTTAGTTTTGTGATACTCTAGTAATCCCCAAAGGAGAGATTCTGCTATAGTACAGTGCCGCTGGGATTCAGTTTTTTTTTTTTGTTTGTTTGTTTTTTTCCCAAGGACACTTCAGTTGGGTGAATGTTTGCTGTCACGGGGATTATTTGGGTTTAGACCTTCACACTGAAGGACAATTCGCTGTGCTTATGCCGCACTACTTTCATCCTAATGCAATTTTGTTTCTCATTTGACCGGGCAAGCAGCCTTTTTGAACTGCATGCTGCTGCGGTAATAGAGGCAGTACCATACATACAAACTATAGCACGTTGAATGTAAAGCGGGACACCACCGATCATCTCCTCATCCAATTCATTTTGGTCATCCCTCCATCACGCATTTTGGCAGATTTCAGGGTTGTTTGGCCGGAGTATCATAGCTTCAGGTACCATAGTAAAGACAATTTACACATATTTCTACCACAACTCCTGGCTGAGTAGTGAAGGAGAGAGCTGCTTTCTTTCTCAGTATTTCAACTTTCTTCGTTCACACATATCTCACGCCTCTAAACAGAGAAGCAGAGGAATCTAGGCCAAAAGTAACACATTTCTCAGGACTATAACCTTTTTATAGAATACATTTTGCCTGGTCTTCTCCAAAATAGGGATTAATTGCTCCTGGCATGCAACATTTATAATGTAAATATAAAAATCTCTACATGGCCATCTACTGTAGTGCTCTTTTGTACACCCTCTACACACTCCTGTACTCATCTTTCTGCTCTTTGCATCACTTCACTTTTTTCCCGGTGTGTGCCGCTATCCATTATATATTCTGCGTTTTAAATTTATGGGCTCTCTAAAGCTTTTTGTTCCTGCACTTTGCTCTCCCTGTGAGTGTATTTTCTCTGGCTTTCTCTGGCTCTTACTTTGTTGTTTTCAGATTTTAAAACTTTCCAATTAGGTAGAAAATGATTTCCCAAATTACAGCCTTATTTAAATTATTTATCATAAAATCTCCTTTTTTTTTTTAACCTTTTGAAGATTTTAGTTGAAACTTTATTTGCCCTTAGAAGATGAAGGATGGCATCAGTTGTTTCTGATTTAGACAACTAAAAGGTTTTCGGTTTATTTGAAGATCTCCTTCATACTTAAAGGATATAAAAAATGACTGTTGCTAGGAGATTTATGCTTGGGCAGACGTTTTTTCACGGAGGGCATTTGGACTTGTCACAGCAGGACAAGCACAGATGGAATTAATAACATTAATGGTGGTTTAGTTCTGTTCCGAATCTGGTGAGCCGTACGCACAATGCAACGACCTTTTCTTGGCTCACAGCTTGCATTAATGTGATTGAGCACACCTGTGCTTTGCCTGCTATGACGTCGACGAAAGATTTCTGCAGTGAAAAAAAAAAAGGGCTGTATAATCTGTATTTCCATTATTTTAAATGGAAGCCCGACACTAGTTTGCATAGTGATAGTTCAGTTGACTCTGCAGTTTGACTATTCAATTTATTCTGCAAACACTGAGGATCACAGTGGAATAGGACATAATGAAACTCTGTCATTTATTTCCTGTTTTATTTATTTATTGCGTGTGTATTTTTTTTGAATGAGAACATTGAATGAGAAAATGTATTCATTCATTTATTCAAAAGTTTATTCATGCCAGCACTACACACTCTTACATTTACAACAATGTGTTGTTTTTAATTCTGCTTTTTCTTACCTTTACAGGTCATGGACTTCACGATTCTTATTAATCTTAAATCTGGCATAAATGTCAAAGAAAAAAAAAAAGTAAATATAATTGTTACAATATCAAAATAAAAGAATTAAGTTGTGTGTGTTAACTCGAAGTGTTTAATTAATTAATTCCCTGGTATCACGTTTGTGAGCTCATTAATTTCATAAATCCTTTTAATCGTTTTAATCTGTGCCAATGGATTCTCTGTATTTGGCCGTTCCAACACATGGCGCATCCAATCCTGGAGAGCAGCCCAGTCTGTCTCAGGTTACAGGGCAAATCACTCACTGGATAGAAAATCACCCACCATTGTATTGTACCTCTATATTGTCTGAACTGCACCACAATTAGCGAAGTCATGAGCGACATTTCACATCCGACAGTTGATAGAAGAAACATCTTCTTTAACCAAATATGGCCGGGGATGATGTGCAACACAGCACTGACAGTTCAAAGTCATTAATGATCTATGCTGTGCTTTGTGAGAATCTAATTTGTTGCTGTTGTTTTGTGAGTCAGCCTGTATGGGAACATTATTGATGAGGCAGAACAGAAAGATCCCCGAGGACAGCTGAGCACAGTGCTATTAGAGTTTCGCTGCTGTTTGAACCTGCAAAAACATACGTTTTATAACTATTACTATTGCAACAGCTTCCACATCCACTGCAATGATTTTATCACTGCTGAACAGCTTTAAAGTAATGTAAAGGGAATAGGAAAGAGTAATAATGGTTATCAACAATGCTGTAGTGTTTTTAGAATAAAGGTCAGAAAGAGAGATCGTTCACATTATTTGCACCCAGGGAAAATTTATTGCCCATGTTTTTCCCATCATGACTATTGACTACATTCAGGATATGTCACTTCACTGTAGAGCCTTTACGCCTGCAGTTTGCCAGAAGCTCTGCTCTCAAATACACACTCTCCACCACCCACACAGAGCGAAAGCAATCCTAAAAAGGCAATAAAGACACTCGTTCTGCAGTTCTCCCGCTTCCGTAAATAGCTGTGATTACACAATTACCATTCTCTGTCAGTTCATTACTATTGTTCGAACCTGAACATAATCAATAATTTTGACTTTGCCGACACAGATGGATATGCTGCAGAAAGAGCTCACTCTCCCATGAATCCTACATGTAATTACAAGGTTGGTTCCCCCCAGTCAGCAGTTTGCATTCCCATGAACACAACATCTGTGTTTGAGCAATTTACTTGGTAAGATTCGGATTCTAATTAAACGAGCAAAGCCAACATGGCAATAAATTCAAGTTTAATGAATATTGGGAAAATGTGATGTAATGACAGGAGCCACTGTGACTAAGTACTAGTTTTCTTTTTACTCTGTTATCTACATACATTTATTGACAGTGGACCATAACATGTTGTGGCAAGAGGAAAAGTTTTGCTACTCAGAAATGCTTTCAGTTGTAAGTGGAACTATGGATTTTCTTGGGCTCAGCCAGAAAAGTTTCTGGGATGTAAGAACCATGTATTATAATAATAATAATAATAATAATAATAAATAATAATATAAACCTTCCCTTTGGAGGCTGATCTCAGCAGACATTGGACAGGCAGTGTACACCCTGACACTGACTCATGAACCTGCATGTTTTTGGACTGTGGGAGGAAGCCAGAGGATGTAAAACATAAAAAAAAAAAAAAAGTTTTCTGTAGAGTTACGATCCAGCTCGTGTAGGGAATATGAAGCAGCATGAGATATACTTGGTAAGACAAAGTTATTTATGTTCAGGAAATAGGATTAATAATACAACAAAAAGAGGTGAGGCAGACTTGTAGGAAAAAGGGATGCAAGTGGATGTGCAGCAGAATAAAAAAAAAAAAAAAAAAAAAAAAAAAAAAAAAAAACAGAGTCTAAACTTCCTAAAAGAAATCAAAAAAGAAAAAGTGAAGTAGTCCCTGCGGATTGGAGGCCTGTACCGGGTGCTCCTCCAGTCTGGATACTTAAGCTCTCCAAAAAGCGATGATGAGTGGCCACACCTTAACTTAGTATACACAATAAAAGTTATCCATCACCCACCCATCATGCTTGGGGTGATGCAAACAAGAAATTGTAACTTTTGTAACATTAGCTTACATTACAGCAAATGTACACCATGAAATGTAATACTCTGCTGGCAGTCTGTGTCTTTAAAGACAATCATTTTAGATACTGAAGAGAAAGTCTCAGGTCAAGTTTGTCATCTGTAACCACAAATCTACAGTATGTAATGAAGTCAGAGAATAAGGGGTGCGATTTTGTCACATACTGCTTCAGCTGGGAACCAAGGGTTAAAAGGATGTTAAATACATGCATACACACTGGCTAAACCCCCACACCTTCACCCACTTCGAGAATGGGCGGCTGATCTGCTCCGCGAAACTCCTGGGCCTAAAATAAACCCTGAGCCAACCCCTGCGAGGAAATGAATCTCCTCTGTTACCATGTGTCAATGTCACCGCCGCACACAGTAAAGGAGGCTGCCCTACATAGTCAATCTCCATAAAGAACTGCTTACTAAGTGTGTGCACGTGTATGTTCTTAGGCGCATGCGTACGTTGTGTTCGCTCGCATGCATGTCTGCACATTTAGAGTGACAGGGCAGTAAATGAAGGGGAGGATGTCAAAGAAGATGCTGACACTGATGTGCTGTCACTGTGGATCTTCTCAAGGTCTCATCAGCCTCCCTAGTCTTATGTTTCTTCAGGCCAACAGTCCAGACCTTCAAGGACACAAGTTCATGTCATACAGAAGCACTTTTGTTATTTAATTGTGCTGCTCATTTACTGTGTTTGTAAAGGAGAAGGCCCATGGAGGTCATTGATCTATCCTTCTAGGGTGACCTATCCAAGAAAGCGAGAAGAGTTACAAATGAACAACATGGAGCAATGCACAAAAGCCAATTACAGTCAAAGTCACAAGGGAGAGAAAGAGAGCTGAGTAAACATGTCATGTGACACTTGTACTATTTCCCCTCCATCCTCCTCTGCCTCTGTTTCTGCCTCTCCCTTTGTGCTGTATTACTTTCACAAGAGGAAATACGGTTCAGCTTTTTCTTGATATATAATTACATATAGATGTTGGCAAATAGCAAAAGCCTCAATTCAAGGCTGCACTCATGCTAAGCATGCATGAATTGTCTTTCTGTGGGAGAAGGGTTTGTTTTTATGACTGAACACCGCACTACGACTGTAACAGATTTCAGACCAGTTTCGTACTCAAATACAATTTGTTGATCCACACAGATCAAGAAAAAAAAAAAAAAAAGGAATTTGTTGCCAAAGTTTAATGGTAAACTGCTGCCAGATTTGGACTGCGTTACTAGTATGAAATTTAGAAAGAAAATGGAAGAAACAAAGTCTCATGAAAGGGTGTACATCGTCTGCAATAATGCTTAAATTGGTGGTATGTGTCAAAGTAACATCCACATGAATGGCAGAACTAAAGATTTGCCATTGTCTAAAGCATCACCATGCCTCCGCAGACATGCCTTCTTTCTCTAGTGCATCTTTAGTGGTCCTCACTTGCCTGTCTCCGCCCTTCAAGCTTGAACTAAATGGATAGAAATCTCATTTCTTGCCACTGGTAAAATACTCCGAGGAAGAGTCTACACATGCGTACTGAAGTTCGGAACCACAGTAAATACCGAAAGTGTGCAAGCTGAGCACGGCATGGGAGAGGGGGGATCAATTGAAATGTGTTTCCTGATGAAACCAATGTGAAAATAAAAGTACTTTAAAAACCAATTTGTCATTGAACCTTGGAAGAACCAGATTTTTTTTTTTTTTTTTTTTTTTTAAACTGTATAGGTACGACCAACTAATGATAATGTAAATGATTGATCAAGGCCGGGCGGAAAATCCATAGTATGATTAAATATAAGTGTGCACTGATTGATTCAAAGCTATGCAGAAAATCCATAGTATGATTAAAAAGTCCCGCAACAGTAATATAGGTTTACAGTTGAATGATTGTGTTGGAAGCTATTTTTATTCCAACTTGTGTCAGCAGTAAGGTTCAAGAAAACACACCTGACATCCTGAGTTGGAACTCAAACTTAATGAGGCATCTGGTTTTATTTTATCTAGTCCTGAATAGGGAAGGAAGCTCAGTTTGTAATTCAATGCATAATCAAAGTAAAATTGAGTCTGAGGTAAGTCCAGGGTCACAGAAATCTTTATTGAAGACTGAGACTTGAGTCAAGCTCCAGAGGCCTGCTCGTAACAGCGGCGACTGACCTTTTTTTAGGAATATTTCTTCCTTTAATTTGACCCCGCGGTCTCAGGCGGTTCAGCTGTTCTCTTGCATCGTCATTTAGAATACTTGTTATTGGAAGTTTTCTCCGTCTGTTCAATCCATCACGCGATACTCTGGAGGACTGTGATGGAGGATGAATAGAGCGACTCATCCAGCGCAGCTACATCACCTCGCAATGACATCACAACAATTTGTTCAGCTGTTCTGAGCAAAACAAAGTCAAATGAGTCAACAAAGCAAATCTCCTGGGAACAATCAGACGCGAGGCGTGACTCTGGCCAGCCTCTGTGGCACGTCTCCAACAAACCTCTCTTTCTCAGCTGAAGGTCAACTCGTGGCAATTTCATAAAACTCTCATAATTCATTGGTTGTGAAGCCTTGTGTATCTCAGCCTATTATCCAGTTACTCGCATCCCACATGTAAACAAATCCATAGTATAAATTTACTGTGCAGTAAGAGTGCCTGGTGATATTTACGCCTCACAAACAATGAGTCATTAAAATGGGTGTCTTGGAGGTTGTATTTGCTTGTGATACAGAATAGGACCTCAGTTGGCTATTACTTTACTGTTTTATTTCAAAGGCCATGGCACTCACTAGAGAAAATAGTATTTAAAATAACTTTCCAGGCCTAATTTTCTATTATTAGCTTGAAACCCATCAGACAGGAGGTGTACAACCCATCCTCATCCAATTACAGATGCTCCATCTGCACCATAAAGCATCTGTATGTCCACCCCACCGCACCCAGGTTTACATTAAGGCCAAGGTCCAGCTACTTTAAAAACTCTAAAAGCCAGAGTAAAATCAGAGACTAAAGAAGACCATCTGCATCAGAGATCAACACTTGTAACAAAAAATGTTTAAGTTCACCGACAGACTGTTATGCCCAGCTCATTCAAGAGCACAGAGAGGACCACAACGACCAGTTAAATTAACCATAAATGTATTAAAGAACAGAATTTAAGTATAATTATGAGAGCCATTTTGGAAAGACCATGCCTTTTTAGATGAGGCCACAGGTGGGGTGGATCTCCCCGACGAGGTGGGCGGGATACAGGTAGGGAAAAAAAACAGTTTGTGTCCTTCTAACAGTCAACGTTAGTTTCTAATATTTCCATAGGAACAATAAAATACTTTACCTAATATATTCAGGACTGTGGCAGATCAGGAAATGCACATTGTTTTAAAAAAAGCTGCAAACAGATTGACAAGTTGGATTAAAAAGTAAAAGAGGAATTAGATTGTTTTTCAGTTTGTGAAGAAAAAAAAATAATCCTCCCACACAGCAGATATGCTATAAATCTGTTCATAATTATCCACAAAACACACATTTCTTCCACAGTATATGCAAAAGAAAATTTAGCCCATCATCTCATTTTACATAATTAATTATTCTTAATTCATGAGGAATGAGAAGTATTAAAGTTTTTTTTTTTTTGCCAATTAAGTTACAAAAACAGTTCATTTTCTGTTTTGGTGTATTCAAAAGCCACTAACCACAAAGTGCAACCACGAGGAAAAAGCACCAGTCAGAGAAGAGGAAAGCGAGTTTGTCTCTGCTTCTAAAGCCTAATAAGAAAACAAATTGCTATTTCCAGACCCTCTGCGGCGTACTAGTTGCAATTTTAGACTGGCAAAGGGAATTAATACTGTTAATGAGGCAGGTTACAGGAAGAGTCCTTTATACTCCGTCTGAGTTGAAGGTGACCTAACTAATCAAATCCAACTCTGCAGTACTCAGAGGATCGTCGGCTTGTTAGCCCTAGAAATTTAGCAAAGCCGTACACTTGATAGGCTCAGATGTGTGTAATAAACCAATCAAGGCAACTTCTGATAACAAGTGGGGCTCTGGAATTAGTGCCCATGTCTGCGTGTTGAACAAATATGGTTTAGAAATGCATAACCTTGAAGTTTGTATTCAAAATGAACCCATTAGCAGTTAATGTTGTTTCAGGGGCATAGCTGAATTCCAGGAGTGCACGATTCTTCCAGCGTTCAGTGTGTCTAAAGGTTTGAAAACTTAAGAATCTTAATTTAAAGAGGTTAGTGCACAGATCATCTCTGACAGTTTGCATTCAACAAAACTTACAATCAGAATTTTAGCCTTGCAAGGTTGTTAGTTTATGCTAATAGATAAGGAAGTAATGTTCCAAATTTTTAAAAAGGTTATCGCTGCATCGAGTATTTGTATAGCTGTCCTGTTTTGGGAGATAACAGGTGGCAGGAGCGATTCCAATCTGATGCCCAAGAACTCACAAGTTAACATTTAAATTTAACAAATTGAGTTTAGAGTGTGAGGTGCACCGTTAGAAGCATAGTAAGTCAGAAACAGAGATTCAGTGTAAAACCCTGAGTGCACGCTCAATAAAATGCACCTCCTGGATGTCTGCTGCAATAAAAACTGACGCATTCAGTACATTTTGGATAAATGCATTGTTTATTGATTACTGACACTAAACTACTGACTGTGTGCTTGTACCTGAGATGAAAAATGATTCCACACACTACTCATTTATCTATTAAATAGCATGCGCCGTTCCCCGGATAGAAAGGGGAATTGCCTTGCTGTTTCTCTTTTGTGTTTATTGATTTGTCTGAAGCACTTGATTCAGTAGAATACTCTCTTCTTTGAGATTAGCTGCTTTTGAGGCAAATGCATGTAACAGGATTCACGGCTTTTGTACCTCACTAACTGATGCTTTATCAGTCGGGTGCTTTAATTAATAATTAAAAACAATATGACTTGAGTGCAATTGGTGATTATATTATTAATCCATTCTACGTGATTGTATGCATGCTGGGATTAGTTCAGGTGTTCATTTTCATTTTTGCTTTTTAGGTTTTAAATTGTACTCAATTACAAGTAAAAGTACTAATGTTTAAAAAAAAATACTTCAGTAAAAATACAAATTACTCTTCTCAAAAACTACTCAGAGTATTAATTACTTTTAACCAATAGATTTTTAATTGCATCGTCAATAGCAGACATTCGATTCACCTGTATAAAATATCCCGTCAGTATCAGACGTCAAGGGGCGTGACAAAATCGTCTGTATTTTATACGTTGGGAATGAGAACGGGTTGCAACCAAAAACACAGTGAACAGCAGCCCTAGACCTAGTGACTCTAACGGAAGTCTTCTAAATGTGTGTCCCTGTATAATAAATGAAAACCTCAACCAAAGACAAATTAACACATGAAAAATATGCAAAATGCAGGTGTTTAAAAAAGATTTGTATTGAGAGAAAAAAATAAATTAAAAAAAATCTGACGGCCTTGCAGATGAAAGGTTTGAATATTAATTCAAATTATGAGCGTATTCAGTAGCGACTTCTGATTTTAAAAGTAGCAAAGTAGATTACATGGTGTAAATTGTACTCAAGTATGAGTAAAATTACACACTTGGAAAATAAAAAAATACAGTACAAGTACAAGTACCCCCCAAAAAATCCACTTAATTACAGTAACGTGAGTGTTTGTAATTTGTTACTTCCACCCCTGGAGAATAGCAACTAAACTTGGCAACACTCAATACAAACACAGCACAATGCCACATGTTACGACATATTGAACCCTATGGATTGATTGCACAGCAGACAAAAGCTGGAAAAACACAGGTGGCTCACTTCCATTAAGTGTCCCAGTAACAATGACAGTGAACCAGCACTAACAATAGCAGGACCTGTCCCCAGTGGAATGTAGCTATCATTAATACACCTGTGAGTTTCCTGCTATGACATGTCAAAATATCTGCTGTGCAACCAGTCCATTAAGTGACGTGTTTGTCTTAAAGTGAGGTGTCTATTCTGGGCTACTGTAGAAACATGACAATGCAACATGGTGGCTTCATGGTGGAGTACCAATGGTGTCTGTAGATGTCAAAGATTCATTCCAAGGTGACAAACATTTTCAGTAACTAATGAAAGTGACACTGGACATTTAAAATTTAATAATATATATTTGTAAAACACTAATTTGAGCAGATGGTTGCAGATAATACATTGGACCACTTACACAAAGCTGTTGTGATTTAAATGCCTAATCCAGAACAGACTGCTGCTGTTTATATTTCTGAAATTAATCAATTGCACACACACACACACACACACACACACACACACACACACACTAGGAAAGTCTGCATTTATTTCCATGTGGAGTGAAATGAACTGCAAGACCTTATATCCCTGTATGGTTCTATGTGAGAGATGTTAACAAACACATGTTTTTCAGGACGTGCCATGTTGTTACGTGATGTGCATGATGTCACTGATTTATTATATAATACTTTATTGCCTCGGCAGGGAAACTTATGGGCTCACAGCACTATTGAGCTACCATGATTACAAAACACCAGTTAGTCAATAGTGTAACCTCCCGTTAGATGGAAAACATAGATCAGAGAACTCTAAAGTCAGGCAAATACACTACACGTTACATAATTATTAAATATATAATTATAATCCAAAATTTCCTGCACAGTTACCTCAACTCATCAGTGTCTCTTCCAAGAATCCATAAACTTTGGTCAGATTTACAGGCATATTACAAAACTACAGCCGCAGTTTGGTACATTGGGGTCAGTAGCGGCATGGAGAACTGATTAATTTATTAAAACCAAAATCCCCGTAGACTTCCCCTGAAGCATACATGACCCATTTCTCTTTAATATAGCAATGTGAAACTTTCACATGAGAGTCCTGAAAGAAAGTAATATGTGCCCCAATTTGCAGCAGATGATTTAGCACTTCCATCTGTTTAACCTCCTTGGCTTAATTGGTTTGATTCAAGACATTAAAATAACACCTAGCAACACTAACTCATTCCCCAGCCGCAGTGTTATTCTGGGCTGGACCATATTTCAAGCACAAAGATGGACTGTGTGTATATAGAAAGAGCTAAAATGACATGACAGAACAGATACCAAAATGGATATAAATGACCTTTGCAGTGTATACTTGTGAGACCTGTGCACCACTGCTTCCTTGTAATACCTCTAGTCTCAGTCCATAACAGCAACACTAATGCCCTTTGTAACCAATATGCTATCTCGGGCTGAGCAGCAAAGGGAATCATGTAATTGTGCACAGTGGAACAAGAGTGCAAGAGGCTTCATGATATTAAAATACAGCTATGCAAAGATGGCAGAACATATTAACTGGCAATGACCAAACAGGGGAAAATAACTCTTGTGTCAGGCTTGATGCTGTACAACTTGTTTACTGTGCTATCATCGGCACTAGACAAATAGCAAACTCTCTCTACACTTCAGCTGGTATGATGGCCCCCCCCCCCCCCCCCCAAATGAGGTTGTCTCTCTGGATTGGCAAAGCAATGTAGCAGGGTGCAGTAAACATGGTTGATATTTCTCAACCCACCTCAAAAGAAATAGAGTTCAAATTTTCTGTTCACTTATTTTATGTTGCAGTTTTCACCTTCTTTGCTGAATGGCAGTTTGAGTGAGGTTAAAAATGACAACATAAAAAATTTAAAAAAAAAACAGATTTTAGAAATTCTTGACAGTAATCCTCGCCATATCTTCATCTTAACATTAAATGTATTTAAAGTTTTTTTTTTTTTTTTTTTTTTTGTGTGTGTGGAGAATACAGTGTTTCAGACTTCAGCTGCAGGATGATGAAAATGTGCCATCAGGATGTCACTCATCATCATTCAACAACTAAAGAGCCAAGGAGAACTTTCAATCATTTCATTAAAGTGTCACCTTGTCAGTTAACTTCACATGATGGATGGCTGTATTGACTGTGCTGTTCGATTTAGCCCGGCCCCAATAGACAGAAGGGCACTTCGAAGCTCTTAGCATCCTAAGACATGAGGCGACGAGGAAATGACATTGGTTGGACAAGCCCTTCGGTGATTTGGCCTCTGGGGCTTATCTGTCAAAAATCCTCTGTTGGCATGTACAGTAATATTAAAGATCTGGGTCAGGATCTCACTTGACAAGGTTTTCTTTAGTCTTTTGACAATAAGTTAAAATGGCTAGAAATGGCTGCCCGGACTGTCATTTGTCTCCAGTGTAGATATAAGAAAAATAAAGTGTTCTCCAAAGGTTAGTGTCCCTACAGTGACAAACTTCTGACACCAAGGCATTTTAAAACTGGAGCAGCAAAAGACTCACATATTTCCCAGCACCTTCCCTATTTTCAACAGTGTGACTATTGTTGTTGATAAATGGAAAAAAAAATGTTCAGCAAGGGCTACCACCTATTTGTGTTTTTTGATGTAGTAGAAAAAGAAATTCTGTACTTTAAAAACCATTTGTCGTGTCGGCAATCCAAACACTCCCCATCTGCTCCCCCACTTTTTCCTCATGAGAGGTACAGTCCCACATTTGACAACGATGAATCACTGAGGTTTCCACACAAGAAATGGTTATTAACATACTTGCTGGTGCTATATACAGTTCTGAGTTTCCTCCCTCACAGATAAATTGCACATCCTTTCCATTATGATAACTGGCACACATACTGCCACCATTATGTCCCGGACATATATAATAATTACACCAACCTTTGGTTGAAGGTAGATTTGGCCAGAAACAGAATACATTTCTTGTGGGAAATGGCAACAATTTTATTTTCCACGACAGCACAATGTGTTAACAGAGGCATTTCAAGTGTTGAATAAAGATTGTAGAACCCCGATTCCAATTTGTGCGAAAACATGAATGAAAACAGAATACAATGATTTGGAAATCAAGTGATTTATTGAATCAGTGCATAGACAATCTGTCTTGTTTTGTTACTGTACACTCACTCAGTTCTGTTTTTACTTAAATTTTGTCCATTTGTCCATTGTTTTTAGATTTGTGTGGTCTACAATCTTTGCAGATGACAAACCTTTATATAATTTGAAAATGAACAGTAGTTACTCAAGCTTAAAAATGGCACATCAAAAAAGGTTGTTACCAACACATGAACACATGCTGTTAGAAGAATATCCTAAAATCACACTTCAAAACTAGGCAACATTTTCTTTCAGGACATCCGAGCTACCCACTAGTTTAATTTCCAGTCTGCTTTCATCTTTCATCTTTCAAAGAGGCTCCCCTTCCTCCTGCTTTTTTCCCTTTCCCTCTACTCCTCTCTCCCACCCTGCAACACTTTGAGCACAACATAGCTGTAACCCCTCAGTCCCTCAACAGGGCTTGCGCTGCTGTCATCCGCTCTAAATGCCTTTCACAGGTAGTGAGGGGGCTCACTCTGATCCAAGTGCTGCCTGGATCATTAAGGGACCCTGCGGCTCAAGCTGCTGTCAGCGATCATTTCCAATTAGGTCTCCATTTTGCACCACACGTACCTTAGCACCCGTGGGGGACAGTGGTTCATACTGCAAAATCACTCAGGTGGGGAGAGAGACATTAGGATGAGCGTTCATATGGTAACCTCGTCGCCTTGAGAGAAATGGGACACGTTTCTGAGGTAATGAACTCAGATTGACTAATTAAAATGAGCTTTTGGCATAGGGACTTGTGTTGATTTTGTGAGAGTGAAAGCTGGAACATTGGAGTGTGGGACTAAATGACTCATCAGGTCATAAGCACCTCTTCAGGTGAATCCATTTTCAACATCTATTCAAATAATCGGAAGTAAGAGTGCACTCATAAGTAATGCCCTTCCTAACTTGGTCTGCAAGTGAGAAAAATTACTCAGAAATCAATAATGTGTAGGTGCACTGTATAAATACGCCATCATAGGAATAAGTGCTGAAAATTTAAATGACTTTTCCTTGTGTTGAGTCCGTGCGGTTCTTCTCTCTTACTACAATAAATCAGGAATTCCTTTCCATAGCCACAGAGTGCACTTCTTATTTGAATTTAATTGTATTGATCAGTTTATGCTCTGTTGGGGGACAAAAACATGCCCCTATGGAGATAATGTACATGTATAATGTACAGTGGTCCAATGTGGAAAAATTGGGCTACATGTATAATGTACAGTGGTCCAATGTGGAAAAATTGGGCCACTAGGGTGCCCTTCATGTGTGGAGAAAAACGTGAGGCAGTGCCATACGGGCATGCTAGAAGATTATTTGGTCTCTCCGTGCCACGAAAAGATTAAATCATTACGTGTTCTGTTTATTACAGATGTGAAGTACTTTAAATCTAAGTCACATTATAAACCTATTTTAACCACACTGCACATTACAGGCAATGCTCCTCGCCCTGCCTTTCTGAAGGCAAAAGTGAAAGAAGATACACAAAGAGCTGCCCCATTCTGAACCCTCAACGTGTGCCGTGTTTGGGTTTACATGACAGGTTTGTCTGAAACACATTCCTGCTGCAAACCCTCAAATAGGAAAACAGCACAGTTGAACCAACAGGGCATGTAGATTACTTATATGCTTCACTGAATCTAGTGCCAGCAACAGTGCTTTCTTCAGAGACAGCAACTTCAGGGATATATCACCGGGTGCATATGGCTCATGGGAGAGCCCCCTGAGTACTGTAGACAGATCCCACTGTGGGACAGATGGAGAAACAGTCAGCTTTTGTAGCCTGACTCCCTGCAGAAACTGTTTCATAAAAGAGGGTGAGTGAACACTGACCTCTCTCCAAAATCAACATGATGCACGCATGCTATGGTGGAACGTGACTGGACTGGGGCTGTGCAGTCTAAATAGTGTGCACCACAGAGGAAGACAAACCAACATTCACACCATTCAGTAGCCAAAAGCACAGATAAGCAGCTAACCAATTGCAGGGTCACTTGAAACTCAAGTCTAGTACCACTTAAGGACGTTGCACTTTTTCCCCGAACACCAGGAATGTGGAGGCCTTTGTGATAACGACAATTCTCTAAGGATGAAATGGAGAGCAAACTAAGAATCCCTGCTACCCGTTGATGTGAGCCACAATCACTCAGTTGTCTGCCCTCACCAACGCACCCTTGCCACTCAGCAATGGATTGAAGCGTTGGAAGAATGTGCCGTGACTCCTCTGCAGTCAGCTTGCCACCCACAGCTCTCATCATGCCTCTCTGTCTCAACAGGAATGCATTCATCAGTTCAACGCATCCGTAGGTCACAGGAGGATACCCTACCATGACCATCTGTACACCCGTGTCAAAACACAAAAATCCTGTCGTTCAGTCGCTGGCTGATTATTGCACCTCATGTGCAATGCAGCTCTAAAGATGCACTTGAATCGAACACTGACTATTACATTTTATATGGTGGAAGTATGTATGAGCCAACATTAAATTTCAAATCATTTGAAATGACTGCCAGAGTTATTCTGGTAATATCACAAATCCCGGCTCATGCAATCCCAGCTGGTTCCTTTGTCTATCATATGACCTGTATGTTACCCAGGAGCCCATAATCCTTTTTTTATCTTTGCATGAGGAAAAAGTAGATCCTTACTACGCCCTAAAGCTACATTACCTGTCCTTCCATGGAGAACATGTAATGTGCTACGTGACAAAAATATATCAAACGCTGTTGAAAGGAGGAACAAAAACACTGCGCCAGTAGTTTTAATAGTCTGCCAAAAATAATGCCAAGTAAATTAGAATGAAACAGGCTTGATTCTCACTGCAGCTGAAGGAGGCAGAAGCTGTGTGCAAGACCTCACGCTGTAGTGCTGTTGTGTTAGAAACTTGGCTCAGGCTTGTACCAACTGAGAGAGTAAACACAAACACAAAGATTAGAAATGGCAATTAAATTTACTGAAGTATCAAAGGAATACGATGTGAAAAGGGTTGGTGGTGGTAAAGCAAGCCTGGATGAGTAATATGAATGTGAGTGTTTAGAGTTCAAGTCGATTTTATTTATATAGCCCGGTATCACGAATTTGCCTCAAGGCGCTTTACAGTCTGTACAGCACACCCTCTAGCCTTAAACCCTTGATTCAGATAAGGAAAAAAAAAACAAAAAAAACCTTCAACAGGGGGAAAAGAAACACCAATTTTACAGAGGCATTGTGAAATCTCGCCCAGTAAAAGAGAGAACACAGCTGGGAGAACTGGCCTTTATACCCAAAGGTGCTCCCATCTCACAGGTGTAGCCAGTTGTGCTGATGACCCACTAAAATGAGCCCGTGTTTAATCTCAGCCATTTAATCAAAGCAACCCTGCAAATGCAGTATTTTGTTTTAGTGTTTAAACACATAACAGTATGTTTGTCCCCTTTAGGATTTTAATATTAACTATATATATATATAATTCATTTTCTTTTAAAAAAATGTTTTTTTTTTGTGAGCTTTAAGTCAGTAAGAGATAAATGTTTTATCATTCTTGTCCTTTCCACTCTGGCTTTGTGGCTGGTGGAGGACTCTGGGTCTAGTGTGCAGGCACTGCAGTGGTGTCTTGTGGTCTGAGTCCCTTTGTTTAACTGTATGTTTGGTAGGATTAGTTGGTATTTTCTGTTGGAGATTAATGGGTCATTTTGGTTTCATTTTGATAGAATTGCTCCCAGTTAGTGGTTTCACTTGGCTTGCAATGAGAGCCAACCAGTAAAGCAGTATAACCATGCTGTAAATATCAAATGAAACCCACTAATTGTTGCATTTGGTTTAGAATGGTTAGATTTTTACACATGGGTGCTGTTAATGACTAAGCTTGCAACAAGTCATTGCTATTTCAGGACGCATCCGTTCATTTTCGTTTTCTAAATCATATGCAGCCAAATGTGGATTTTAACATTGCAATCAAAATGAATCACTAAGTTAATCTCCTGCCATGAGTACTCTGTGAGATTAGAGTGGATTATTTTGGATTATGTCCATTGACCTGATTTACTGACCGACTGCCTCTTGTTATCCAAATCAGGCTCGTAAATCTGACCTTCAACGGTCGGATTTAGAGCGTCACAGAAACTGTGACAAGAGGCGGTGCATGCAGTGTTACATACTGAAATGGTTTTGGAGAATTCATTTCTGGCTGACCTTAAAGAAAAATAAAAGTAAAAAAAAAAAAAAAACTTCGTCTAAATCAGTAAATCTAAATTAGTAAATAAATAAATTGCCTGGGTCATGATGAACAGTGCCAAAAACAAGAGATCTGAATCCTCTCTGGGTTGTTGGAGGTATAAACAGAACAAAAATATAAATGATATAAACATTTTTTAAAACCTTAAAGGCTGTAATAGTTAAATAGTAAGATTGATTTTCAACTTTCATGTTTATAAGTCATTTTCTTTCACATAAATCTGTCCTTATTAAGGTCTTTAAAAGAATATTTTCAGAATAAACACTCAACCCAATCAAGTTTGTAATGTTTTGTAAAGGCAAAGTTTGCTCCTTTTCAGAGAGCTGTTGTAGCCAAGAAGACAAAATACTTGGTGGTCTGACAAACCTATGGTGAAGTTTTGGTTGCCTTCAGGTAGAAAGACAACTTGGTTAAGGTTAGGGAAAAAGCATGGCCTGGGTTAAAATAAGTGCTTAGTTCTGGATAGGGAAACATATTGCATATATTATAAGTTTTTTTTTTCATTAAGGAAAGGAGACCTTCATCATCATGGTTAAAAAAAACTTGGTTATGGATAAAAATGACCGTGGTCATCGTTAAAAGAAATCTATCTTGACTTTCAGCAGGAGGCAGCAAATAAAGCAGGTCTCTCATCTTAAAGTCTGACATTTTGTTGACCTATACATCCACGCCTCTTTGCCATGTAGACTGACTGGACAGAATAGTAGAGAAAACGGCATTCTTTCTAATGGCCAAGCATAGGGTGACTGCACTCGTTGCAAAAAGAAGTCTAATTGTATGTAAGCTTATGAGGAAAATAACCCTACTTCTCACTTGTTTATGGTCTAAATCATCAACTCCAAGTCTTCTCCCAAACAGCATCATGTTCATTTTGTAAACTATGATGAAAGTACAAACTTTAGGATGCAGTGAACTTGGGATTCCAGCTCCAAACTCTTGTCCAAATATGATCGCTTCTGGCTCCAAAAAAGCGAGATAGCCATGCGTGAGGCAGCGCCATGTAACATTAAACTGAGTGTTATTATCAATCAATTCTCTATGACATGACCAGTAAAATGGCTGCATGTTTGCTCTTTGTCTTACAGTGCATAAACTATAAGAGTTTAGATCTGATAAATCCACCATCCTTCCCATCTACTGAGGACAAAATGCAGTTTATTCTCCACTGTGTTGTAGCTGTACTCATTTTAATTGCTCAGCAGCTTTATCATAATATTTAGAGGTTACAGTTAACAAGATAGCCAATTAATCCAGAATACTAATTAGGCAGTAATGAAGTGTCACAGAGACAGCAATAACTGGCTGGCTGATCCACAAACAATGACAGAGCAGTAAAACTGACATTGGCCCAAATTAGCGACCTGATTTAAATAGGTTGGAGGCTACTTTGTTGGAAATAATACAGGGATCAGAATAATGTCAAGGACGTTTTCATCAGTCAACATCCAGTTCAGCTCTTGACATTTCTTCTGCAGCTAATCATTTCCCCTGCTCCGCTGAGATACAGCAGCATTTATCTAAGTGATCACATCTTATACAAACATTTTTTTATTTCAGTTTGCACAGCTGAAATTAACTGACTGGCTCCAGTGTACATGAACAATTCCAATAATAGTTTCTAATTTGTGAGCATTTATCAGAGTTCCCAGAAAAGTTTCAATATGAATAAAATGTGGGGAGGAGAAACTTCATTTTGTTTCTTAAACATCTCATGGTTGGAAAGATTTATCTGATCAAACATATCAACAAACCTGGTGGCCATTGGTAATTAAAAAGCTGTCAAAATTGCTCACAATAATACTGATAATGAATGAAATGTAGTACTTGTCACAGCTCCTTTGGATATAACCTCACAGGTAGAGATGTAAAGACAGGAGCATTGATACCTTGAAAACGAAAGCAAAATCAATATTGGATCCATGCAAGTAAGTGTTTTTCTGTATAGTGTTTGACAGGGGACAAGGAGACATCAATAGCTTTTAATTTAGTTGGTTCAACACGCAGGCTTGTTTGCATAGTTAAGCAATGTGTACTCAGAGTGAAAGATCCAGAAAGTGGTCATAGGGACAAAAGCACAGCTGGCCATTATAATTATTAACAACTCTATCTATCTATCTATCTATCTATCTATCTATCTATCTATCTCTACCTACCTACCTACCCACCCACCGTTTTTATCCTCTATATATATAACATTTTTGATCTTCAAAGGTCAATTCTACCATGTTCCCCTTGGGTATTCTCATCATGCAGCTGTCCAGATGGTTGTAACACACAGAGAAAAACCTGAGAGCAGAAAAAACATACTGTGACTAAAGGTGGAACCAATCTCTGAACGGACACCTCAGATACCGTCTCTGCTCTATTAACGGCAAAGCTCACAGATTTGTGATGGGACATTGAAGCTTTAATAAACAAAAAAAAAATTACATTTTTCCATTCTTTCACTTCTCCACAAAGGCAGGTGTAAATTTTTATGCCAGTGGTGAAATGTTTTTTGTAATCTGGCACTAAATATAGGTGCAGACACTCTGCATAACAGATAACACACAGAGAATAAAATACATGCAAAGACTTTCATTGTTAAAAATGAAATAAAAATGTAGATGTAGTAAATGTGTGTGTTGTCAGTTGTCACTGGTGTTGGCTTGAAGAGTGCTGCACACAGACATACTGCATGTCTCCTCTGATACACAGTGTTCTCAGCTGCTTAATTTCATCTACCAGCAAGCAGCTTCACAAGGCTTCACAACACGAACCGCAAGTGCAGAACCAAGGATATAATCCCCCACCGGCTTCCCACCCACAAACATTTGTATTCATTGAAAGAGTGGCTAAACAGTCCACCAGCCTACCAGAAACTGAATTCATGCAGTTGTGTTGTTGTCTGTTTCACCAGAGCACAACAAATCTTTGACTCTCTGTGGCTGTGATGGTGTTGTGTTAGAAAGTGTAAGAATAATATAACCAGAAATATAATCAAACATTCATTTCCAGTCATATTTGCTTAGTCATGAATCTAAAGTCTGATACTGAACATGGTAAAATGATACCTGCATGAGGGTCCTTTCGATCTAAATTCACAGAGCTTCATGACTTATTCATACATTATTACATACATTTACAAATGGATGGCCTCCTCTAAAGCTCATCTATTGATAACTAATGCAATCAGACAACTCTTCAGCACTCCTGTATTTTCATTGGGATTTACTGTCTTGAATAATTTAGATTTTTTTTTTTTTAACTTTATTTTTCCCAGCTGTATTAATAATGCAGGTCCAGACTTGGTCACTGTGAACAGCGATGACCATTATCGTGATAGCAACGGAGATATAAGATGTGAACTATGAGCTTCCCAATATCAGAGGTGTCAAGTAATGTAAGTACAAATACTTAATGAACAATAAATTACAGAACCGGATTGAGCATGCACAGAATGAGATTCAGTGCATAAAAGGTAACCACAGAAGACTAGTACACATGTTCGCAGCCCTTTTGGAAAAATACTCTGCAGAACAAGAAAAAAAATTCGAGCTAGAGGAGGAGCTCAAGCAGAAGGACCTCCAGCCGAAAAGTGTCCCTGACCCTGAAAAATTAGAAGAGGACGGGATAGTGGTAAGACAGACCACCGTTTCACCAAGCCCAGGAAAGGAAGCAGAAGAGCAGCCTTCTGTTTCAGAGGACGTCGAAACTGTTTTAAAGGACACAGAAATTGTGGAGAGATGGCCCCCATGCATTCTACATGAACCAGACTTTGAGATAGAGGAGCACCCAACTGTTTTTAGCCAAGGACAGAGCACTGAGGCTAACATCAGTGCAGTACAGGCTACTCAAAGGAGAAAGCCGTTCTGGAAAAGGGTTCGACACTTTTTTGGTATCAGAAAAAGAAATAAGAAAATACAACAGGAGTCAGTACCAACCACCAACACTGACACAACACTGACACAACAGTAAGTGGACTTTCATATATATCCTTATGTTTGGGTTTCTTCCGAGTGCTTCAGTTTTTCCCAGATATCTGAAAAGAAAAAAAAAAAACTTAGACACCTGAAATAATAAGTAATAATATATGAAATGTCGCATTCATGGGTTTCCTCGAAGTGCTTTGGTTTTCCCCATAAATCTGAATATATATATATAGAGATAGTATATATAAAACGTATAAGTATAGCAATAATCATAATAATAACAAATAAATAAATAAAATTGAAAAGATATACGATGGCTGCCTCAATCCTTGTAAACTGTTACAGTTAAACTGATGGTAAACATAGTTACATTTAAAAAAGAATGGATAGATGGAACAAGTTGATTTGTTACTGTAATTAAAAACAGGCCTAAATAAGTTTATTCAAATGGAGTGAGTGAGTTTACTCAGCCACACTCTCCATCTAGATATAGACATCTTAAATTCCCCATAATAACACCTAACGATGGTGGCCCAGTTATCACAGAGCTGTGACGTCATTGTGATACTTAGTTTGTGATGTTTAGTTACACGTGAGAACTTGTCTGACACACAGAGTCTCCTGTTGTGTGTCTGGACTTTGTCTGCAGTGTGTCCGTGTAAACGCCTTCATTCAGCGGCTCTCCCTCGCCTCTGGCACCGTGAGTTACTGTGGTTACAGGAACACCCTGAAACTTTAGAATGATAATTAAAAAGACGTTTTTAATTAAATCACTGTATAAAATCATGAATGCAGTATGACTGTACCTCATTGCTAAAATCTCGTATTCTAACATATATAACAGATGTAAAGCCTCAGAGCTTCTTTGATTATCAACAGTATGTAGTGATGCAGAAAGCTGAGAGCTCATCATCACACTGAAACTGTCACCAGGCTGCAAAAGTTGCTCTGGTTGTTATTTAATCCTGGTGCTGTTTGTTTGATGTATTTTTCTTAGTGCTGTCAAATTTAACGCGTTAATTTTGTCGATTAATTTTAAAGAATTAACGCGTTCAAAAAAATTAACGCAATTAACGCGGTTTTGTTTACTTCCGGTGGCGGCCGCCATTTTGGATGTGGCAAAGTGTAGCTTTGTTTCCCAGATATATTAGTGTGTGTGTGAATGGGTGTATAAGAGGCATTAACTTAAAGCCCTCACGGAGACTGCGCCCTGGGCGGTCGCCCACATTGCCCACAGCTAAAACCGGCCCTGCTTGTTTTAGTTTACGGGCAGATCTGCCACATCCAATATGGCGGACGTGTAAACGTATCGCAGCAACGGACCAACCTGCTCAATGAGGCGTCTATGTATATGTCTATGATCTATCCTAACTAAAGGAGAGTCTATGTATATATGTCTATGATCTATCCTAACTAAAGGAGAGTCTATGTATATATGTCTATGATCTATCCTAACTAAAGGAGAGTCTATGTATATATGTCTATGATCTATCCTAACTAAAGGAGAGTCTATGGCGGAAAGATGGATAAGGACTTTTAGGGGGAACATTTCATTTTAAAAAGTTGCCCGACGGCTCGTTGGACAAAAACAAGGCAATTTGCACAGTTTGCAAAGCCGAATTTAAATTCCACAGAAGTAACACGACTTTAACATATCACCTCAAAGCAAAACACCCAGTCTACACTACAGGAGTGTGGCACTCCTCACTATATTTCCTCATTCTGGCTTTTTTCTGTTGGCACTGTGCATATGTGCACCTTAAGCCAATAAAATGAATGAATTTAAATATACTTTCTCTGTGTTTATTCTACATTAATTTGATCATTTTACATAAATAAAGATTCATTATAAGCTTCAGTCTCAGAAAAATGCATTTAATTTATTGATATATTTATTGATAGATTAATCGCGATTAACTACAGAAATTTTTGCGATTAATTAGTTAATTTTTTTTAATCGATTGACAGCCCTAATTTTTCTGTTAAATAATAGGAGAATGTAACAGGCGTGCATTGTCTTTAACAGTTTGGATGCATGTCCGTTAACCCTTTAGGTTCTGCGTTGTGTTCTATGTTGTGCCGAATGAAGGAAGGACTCGAACCACGAGCAGCTGTTGGTTGCTCTTTTAATGAAGGCAGGACGGTGGATTTGTCTGTAGAAATCACCAGAAAAACACATACGGCTCTGTAACATGCAGTCTCCTCCACACAGCACACAGGTCTCAAGCTCCTGTTGGCAGATAAACATACAGAAAACCCTGTGGACTAGCATGTGGAAACATGTCTACTTTAACTTGCAAAAAGTCTGTTTAGCTTCAATTGACACGTTAACTGCATGTTCACAACCTGAAAACTAACATTTATACATGCATAAAACAAGGTTTGCATTGTCCAAAAACCTAAATATATGTTTAAAAATAATACATCATAGTCTGGCGCGAACTGAGAGAAGGCAAGAGGCCTGTGACCTCTTAAACTGACAGTACAGGTATTAACACTTTGGTCTGAATACAACATTCAGGCATGAATATACTGTAGGCAATAAAACACACCTGAAACATATAGAAAACAATACTCATCAGGATTTGGTGACATTTCAAACGTAAAAGTAAAGATATAATTTCAACCTGGTTACAAGAAGAAGAAGACGTAGAAAAATAACGTACTGAAGTTCTGTAGATGGTTGATTAATTTGATTTCATAGATTAAAAATTACATTGAAATGACAATAAAGAAAAGTGTGAACAGAACAGCTCGTTAAAGCATCCTGCTGTAAAATATTTAAACTTGCATTAGAGAACGTGGTTATGAGTGCAGTGGGGCTGTAAATCTTATCTTATATTTTTTTAGCACGTGTCAAGTAACATTACCTGTAACATCTTTCACAAACTGCAAATGGGGAATATGACTTGGCTGCAGCTTGAAAAATTTTCAGTCAAAAGATTTCTTTTTTTTTTTTTTGCTTTAATCCATGATAGAGTGAATTTGATAGTGACTGGATGAGAAGTATACTATTCCAACACACTATTGGTTTGTACGCATTGCATCACCCCTGCATCTAGATTTGGTGAGTTGGAGCCCTAAATCACTCAAATGGGGGAACGTGAAGTTGAGAAGTTAACAGTTTATTGCTACACAAAACAATACTTTGGCAGTATAAGAAAAATAAAAAATACAAAACAAATAGAGCTCTTTAATATAAAAAATAAAATAAAATAGAAAAGTTCAAATAAAAGTGTCCCTTCTTCTTGTCAGAAGTCAAGAGTTCAGTAAGTTCTGTGGTGTATGTATGTAATGTTCTGTCATATGACTTAGATTTCTGTGTTCTTTTCTTATCTGTATCTGAGATAGTGAGGTAGGTGAGATGATGTCTGGATTCTCCAGAATGGATACTACGGCTGGCCACCCCGTGCTTCGTTCCGTCCAAATCGCTCGTCCTCCTGGCTCGCCACCGAAACTCCACGGATTCGGGTCCGGATCAACTTCTAATCCAGCATGCAAAAAAACAATCTACACATAAAGTGCAGAAAACATAACCATTACTCTCTATTCAATCACATCACATTATCCTACTTTCACTTTCCACTCTAAATAGCTTCTGTATCTATACCCAGATGCAGGATACACAGCATTCAAGTCATTGTAAATGAGTCTGTATACATTTATAGTACTGTAGAAGTATTTTTACCATGACTTGAATCACTATTCATCTTTTTTTTAACTGCAGCATATTTCTCCTTTTAACTCTTTTTATCTGTAAACGAACAGTATTTAAACAACTGCAGTGCAATATAACACCATCGTCATATCAATACAAATATGCATGAAAATGAGTAAGGGCTGATGCACCACCTTAATTTTTATTTTATTTTTTATCAGATCATATCATAGCATCTATACCATTACAATACTTATACGCATATAACTTGTCCTGATATCTTCCGCTCCATGAAACACGTTAATGCTCAGTAGCACACATATGCATGTGGTTCTTTAATGTATTTGGATTATACTAAAATAAAATTTGTTTTCATGAGGCTGAAACAGGTAGCCTAGTGCATCCCAAATTTTTCAACATTACCATTTTAATATAACATTATAGTCATTATGGCCAAATTACACTACAGGCCCCTGTGACGCGGGGCCTATAACATTTGATGGCTTTTTTTTTCTTCTTTACATTACTTTTACTTTTATACTTTAAGTAGTTTTGCCCCCCCCTGAGCTTGAGTTGATACTTCAACTTCTACAGAAGTCTTTTAAAAACCCTAGTATCAATACTTCTACTTGGGGAATGAATGTGAATACTTTTGACACCTCTGCCCAATATTATTATTTACCCACTCCAAATATATTTGGTAGTGGTAAGATTTGTTCTTGCTGATAGCGCTTCCATCTACTGCCCATGATTTAACGATGTTTACTTTTATTTTGCAAGCAGATAACAAGCACTCTCTGTTTGGAAAGTTGAACTAGTTCTGCATAAATTTAATATTAATATTCAGTATTTTGTCTTTGGACACATTTTTTTTTTATATTACAAGCACAACTGTTTTGAAACAGCCTCAGTTAATACTGATGGCTCTACAGTATATGACCTACATAAACAACAAGATCATCAGCGAAAAGGCTATTTCTATATAGTTATACTTGGTGCCTTCCATTGGGTTGGATTCCCTCTGCAAGAATCAACACAAAATTAAACATTTTTTCATGTTAAAGCTACTTGTCAGTTAGGATATGGTCATATTTTATATCATTTACAAATAGCACCAATAACTGCAGTATAACAGCAGGATCTTAATAATTTGTTTTCTTGATTAAAACAATTTTAACTTAATATTTTTTTTATTATATTTCTTCAGTTAGAGTCACCAGCTAACCCTAGTCCTGTACTAGAAGTAAAGAGTTTTTTTCATGTATGATGTTTTGACAATGTTTTTCCCGAAAGTGACCACTTTCTGACTTTCAAGAAGATTCATCTGTCCTGTGATGAACTGGCTTCTCATCCACGATGTACCCTGTGGTGTACCCCCCTCTTGCCCATCAGGATTGGCTCCAGCCCCCTGCGACCCTGATAAGGGTAAGTAGTTATGTAAAAAGGATGGATGGATGGATGGATGGATGGATGGAAGAGAATTCAACCTCCTAAGCCAGTGCAGTACTTACAAGGAACTGTATCTTAGTCTCAGTTTGGTTCATGTGGATTTTGTGATTTTCTACCATGGTGGCTTGTTTTCACTTATGTTTTAAAAAAAATATGTACAGCTGATTCTATTCGAGCTATAACTCAAGAGTGTTCAAATAAATGGAGGTGGACCTTTACAAGTGTTGTTGATGAGAAAAGAAGTGTGTTTTCCTTTTTAGTTTGCAAATTAAATATCCAATTTGACATTAAGGAAAATCCTGTGGAGATCTGCGATTTAAAAAAATCCATTTTCAACTCGGGCCTCAAATAGTATAGAAAAAATCCCATGGGGGAGTTGAATGCTTTCTGAACGGTAATGTGTGACATTTAAAGATGGAAGGGTGACTTTTCGGAAAAAAGGAACAGAGCACATTTTTTATCTCACTATAATTGGTGTGGGAATATTATCTTGAGAGTGCAGCATGGAATCAAAAAGGTTGCGATTCTTTTCACTGAGATCAAGGTTGAATTTTAATATTACAGAAATGTTCCCAAAACATTGGGAACATTTTTCTTCCGCTAATTTCAGCATTTGTTACAAAATGGATGGCACTACACTCCAGCCATTAAAAAGTAAGTAATTAAAGTCATTAGCATTAATGGCAGAGAGTCTGGAGCTCATCCATTTTGTACTCCTGCGCTACATGTGTGACTTAACCTCACATGCTGTTGTTGGAGCTTGATTTCTTTTCCTGCGCGGCGTTTGTTAGAGAGAGGGAGGGTAGTGATAGGGAAAGGGAGAGATGCATTATTCATATAAATTAGATGCTGCTACTCTAGTGTAAATCAGCATCCTGCTGAAGGAAATGGAGAAAGACAGGAGATAGAAAGTGCAATGTCCACTCCTCCCACCGGGCCACAGCATCTGTCTTCTGAACAGCCTACTGCCAGTTCACCAAACATGAAGCATGTGTGAGGCCTTATCTGTTTGCCTCTGATGGGCTGCCAAAATTCAGGGCTAAGGGGACAGCAAGGCAGTCATGCATCGCCTCCCTCCCTTCACCCAGCCCACCTCCTTTACCGAAGCCACTGGCCGGCCACTGATATGAGCAACAATTTCCTGTCTGGATGCTGTCTCGTACAAACACAACACACACACACAGTGCAAAAAAGCATGCACATACACTCACAGTAACTGGGTGCTTAGGTATGTATAAAACATGGACTTGCACATGTGCACACACTCACGTTTTTTTTTTATCTCCAGTCTTGTTCCTAGCTTGCCTGGCCTGCAGCAATCTCTTACAGAGGAGACAGAGGATTTTCTGAGCTGAGCCACATCCTAGCAGCTCTACCGGATTACTATGCAAACACTGCTACCTCCACCTGATATCTTCTTCATTTTAAACATGCACCTGTCTTCCTCTTTTCTATCGCTAAACATCTTCCCTCTTATTCCCAGCCTCCCTCTTTCACTCTCCTCTTTCAATCCCAGCGCTGTCACTATCATCCCCTGGTCAATTTCCAACATGCCACACAGGGAGTCTGGCTGGGAAAATGGCTGCGTCTGTGGGTGGTGGGGTTAACAGTTGAGGAAATGTGTAGATTGGCTGTTTGCATGCTGCACAGTAGAAAGACGCGGCGCTCGTCTGAAGCCGCCGGTGGCTCTTTCAAGCTGTCAGACAGCAGTTTATGTCCTTCTGTTCATCGCCTCTGTGTCTTTACAGTCTAAGAAGTCATAGGCAGTAGAAGTCATATGGGTGTGTCTCGAAGTAGTTCAGTAGGTAGTGAACTGCCCGGGGAGTCAGACGTATTCTTGGGTGTCCCACTGCTAAAATCGTTCCAGTTCACTGGAAGTTCAGCTGCCAAGAAAATTCCCACACTGCACTGTAAAAACCATTGAGCTGCATTGTTATCCCCCCTCACAGACTGGAAACAGCCTGGCGACACTTTTATTTCACTTCCATTGAGAGGTGGGACAACAATAAGGATGCCAGTCCAGAATTAATTTGGAAATGTTTTGTTCCAGTTACATAAAGTGTGTTAAACTGTTTGAATATGTTGTTTGTCACCATTCATAAACTTTTACACCAGTTCCAACTCCAGATGGTGTATTGATATTCAGGGATCACAGAGCTACAGTTTAGAAACTGAAATGTTACTCACTCACTCTGACCCTCCAATCAGTGGGATGGAATTTGAATTGTGATTGTTAGTATGTGTTCTAACTCTTACTTTGTAGAGGTAGTCAATTTGCTACTGCAGACTGGGCTAGATTTAGTTTATTTTACTGACACACACTGACTGATGTTGTTGTTAGAAGCACTAGGTTTAGGTTTGCTCTCATAGACTGATTTTTAGAGACTACTCTTTTGGTTATATATTTTTTGTTGGTTTGGACAGCATCTGCTCGGCCTTCCTCGCCTCTTTTTGTTTTATTGTAATTAAAATGAATACAGCTGGTTTTATGTTACTTTGTTTCCCCCACACAAGCATAACACCAAATAAAGATAAGAATATTCTATTATCCACTATGTGTAAGTTTTTAGGTTGCAGTGAAATTAACCAAACATGAATCTTAAACAATGTTGCATAACATTTCAGCGAATTGAATTGAATTATTTCATTCATTTATCTCGATGAACATGCCCCGGCCTGCAAACATGACAGTGAGATCACCAGTCACAGTGACAAAGACAGAAGCATTGTCTATTGTCGCCCAGTATTTTGTTTTTTAATAACTGGTATTTCATTTGTGTTATTAAAAATCTGAATGAGCGCTGTGAAATTTAATTGGTTTGGGTTGGCAGGTGTGTACGTCACTTAGACAATTAAGTCAGAGAGGATGTTCAGTTCAACAGACTTCATAATGAACCATAAATTTAAAAAATGAATATCTACTCTCACATGCAATGTGAAAGAGCTACTTTAATGATTTTACAACTGCAGGGCAAATCTTATCATTTCCTGGAGTACTCAAGTCAATTGCAACATGACCCACTGTCTCCTCAGCATGAAGCTTAAATTAACCATCAGTCAACAATTAGAGAGACAACTTTGAGCTCTTGGGTTGTACTGCAAAGTGATGAACAGTTTCCAGGCCAACAAGGTATGAAAAACTAAATTATAAAGGTAATATTATTCCCAATCGCAAACATACACACAGAAAAAACAAGAAAAAATACCAAACATAGCCTCTATGTGCAGCACAGCAGCAATACTATGTTTATAAGAACCAATCAAACAAAGTGGTCATATAACCCCACCATAACTGTGGAGTAAATCTTCTAAATTATGATAAAGCTCATCGTATATAGTGTTAAGTCTCAGCTCAGTCATTGATGCTGACTCTGAAATTGTTGAACAGGAGCATTGTCTCAATAATAATTACGATATAAGAGTAACAGCAGCATCAACAAGAACAAAAGCAATACCAGTAATGTAATAAGTGTTACTCATGTCTTTGGCCTAGACTTCAGCCAAAGAAGGCATTTGGCAGTAGGTTGAGTTACCCACTGTGTCTGCTGGTCCCTGATGTTGATCTAACATCACCACCATGCACAACCTCCAAAGCATGTTGCAGGTCATTGACTCTTCAGTGTCCCAACAGGCATGATTCTCTGAAACAGCAGGGCTCAGTGTGAAGGAATGCTCAGAGTCAGTGGAGTAGAAGTAACGAAAACGGTGAACGCACTGCTGAGGACATGGAAGCGTGGTGAGACAAAATACGAAGTGGACAAGGTGACACACAGTTGGCCTATTTTATGTTGGACAGCAAGATGCTGTTTAGCTTAGCTTTGGGAATAGCTACTTCTGTGTTCTGGCAACCGTGTTAATCTTGTTGAACTAGGAAATAAGGACAGTGACTCAAGCGGCTTTTCTCCTTTCTCCGCTCAGCATACAAAGTAAACTATCGTCCGTGAAATATATAAGTTAAATATTAAGAATGAAAAATGTATTAAATACATGTTTGCTGCTACTCTTCTTTAAAAAGTTAAAGCTGAACTTATTATTTTTTTAGTCTTTGTCTTCTTATATAAGAAATAAATAAAAATATGGTCTGTCATATTTCTCCAGGTCCTGAGGGGAAAATACATGGTGTTTTAGCTAGATACTAACATATTTTAGTAACTCATACAGTACACTTTGTTCCCGGGTTTAAAAAAAAAAAAAGCCTAATAGTGAGGTATAAAATAAACAGAAATATTTGGTTATATGTGCAGCTGCAGAAACAATTAAAATGTCTCATTTTTAATGCACAACATAGGTACAATTAGTCCAGTAATGAGCAATGCAATTGTAGCCAAACACAACAGTTTCTAAGCTACAAATGAAGCTGACTGCTGTGATTTTATTAGTTTAGTGCATGAATATTTAAATGAGCTTCTCTACTGTCACAGGTGTCTTCGTCAGTTATATTACAATAGCTTTGAAATTTGCCTCAGTGTATCAGAGGTGAGGAAAAAAAGATCAGTTTTATCAATGTGAATTTAATAGCAATCTTGGAATCCAAATACCCAAGGCAATCTGTTATCCCAATCTGTCAGCCAGCGAGAGCTCGCACTGCAGTTAGAATAACAACTCAACTTGTTAAAGCATCAGATAGAGATGCAAAATGAAAGATGTGTATACACGACTGTGTGCCTGTTGTATCTGATACCCCTGTGCATTCACAGGCACATGCGGTTGCAAATAAATATGCAGGAATACACACACACAGAGGCTGAAGCACAAATGTATCTATCAAACCAACACATACATATTCACAAATCAAACAAGCTCTTTCTGGCTGGTGGATGCATGTGGCTGTCACACCAGCGTGCTGTAGAGTCTGATGTTTTAGGCCCTCGGCCTACATGTGTATTTAATTAGCTGTTAATTCCGCAGTTGGCGTGCCAGTCAGCCTGTGGCATTGCAGGTACATTCGGATGGCGGCCATGGATCTCTCCTGGGGAAACAGGAGTTACATACTAGTATAGGTTCTGTTTTTAAATCATGTCCTTGCCTCTTACCTAAAGTTTTGCCCCTGATTGATTCTGTAATATCACTGACAGAATGAGATGGCAGCTGGCCCATAAAACTGACCCACCACTCCATCAACATATCACTTTCTTTTGCGAGGCATTAACATCTCCCATTCATACCAGAATCCTGCTTTATGTTTAATGAGGCATTAATGGGTAATCACCGTTCATAAAAACTTCATTACAGTGCATCTTTATGCCGTGTTTATGCCATTTAAAAACAGTAACCAGCCAGGCTAAGCATGTGTCTGTTATTGCTGCAGTCTGCTGCAGACTAATCAGTTATAAAAATGAAGAGCAGTCAACCAAAGACAGTAACCAGGCAGAAAACTCCATTTCAAGTCATCCAAAGCTCAGGCTGAACCGTGAAAAACAGAACTTTTATACTAAATATGTGCAGAAATGATTTTACCAATACACATTAGCATCCTACAGTAGAGCATTTCACATCTTCCTAAATTGCTTTATGTTACTTTGACCCAAAACACATCAGCTGTTCAGTTAGAACTCTAAACCCTTCATGTAAACTTCAGTTTGCAGTTTGCATGGTACAACCCTTGGTAGTACTGGACACTATCCAGTGACTGTGTCATTGTCTCACATTGTTACACAGCATCACACTATTAATGGCTAACCGGTTTCATGTTGGGGTGAGATCAGGGAAGGAGTATGTAACCCAAGTAAAAAACAAAAAAAACAGATCATCTAGTGAATTAAGACAGATAGAAACACATAAATATCCAGGTCACTTCCTTTCTCTGCAAAGTGTGGTGGGAGCAGCACATGTGACACAGAAACAAACCAACAATCCACCATCTTTAACAAGAACGCTCAGTCAATGGATGTAATTATTATTAGTATTATTTAAGACCATTTTCTTTTGATAATAGTGGTTTAACCACTTCCGTTGGTTTTAACTGGAATTAGTTAAATTGAATCAAACATTGTTAAAAAATAATAATGCCCAACTCAAAGGGAATAAAGTTTATTAAAGTTTGACATTTATTATTGTTTAAATTAAAACATATAAGACATGGTAGTTCTTAAAGTTTAGTTCTTAAAATGATTTCAAATATGCAAAAGCCCACTCACCTTTAGTCTAACTCTAATGTTAGGCTCATGTAATCTTCCTCCACAGAAACAGAACATGTTGCATGTCATGTCATACATTCGTTGAATGCTATCGTTTTGCCTGTACATTGATATTATAGAGTGAGGTGCAGCATTTGTCACACAGCAGGTCATTGGGTATGAGCTGGCTATTACCTGCTATGTATAATATAGAGTGTGTAATATTGTTATCCGTAGCTGAATATACGAGCGCATTGACTGAGATTGGTCGTTTAAACTACTGACAGGAACTTTTTGAACTAAATATTTACAGTTTAACTCAGTCATCCAAAACAAATTCATGAGGCACTTTGGAAACTCTGAGTCAGTAAAGTGTATTTAGCTCTTATTCCACAGTTCATGAGAGCACGCTAATATAATTAATTTTATTTCGCTCCATATGTGTCACTCAACTTTAAATGAGCAGGCGGTGTCAAAGTCCCAGAAGGTTGATATTGTCAAGGTGGCTTAACGCTGTGCTTTTATATCCAGCAGGTATCTGAAGCGTTACGTGTAGTTATATAAACATCTCTTGTGCAATGCTGATGAGGTCTCCATGGTATCCATGCACTGCGGTCGACTGTCTGTCAACATAATTACCATTCAGATTAGGTGTTGAGGAACACAGTTGTAAGAGTTTTGGCAAAAGTGCTGAACTCTTTTTCTTGTAGTTATTATTTAAGTAAATCCAACCAGTTCTGCAAAACAAACTTACTGACTGACTTATAATCAGGAAGTATCTGCAATTAATACTGTGTCCAGACATATTTATTGACTTTAACAGTCCGAGCAGTGGACATACGGTTAGCATCTTCTGGTTGTAAAAAAAAAGATGGTGCAACACACAACTTGATTTAAACAAACAAACAAACAAAAAATACAATTCAGCAAAACACAGGACTCACATGGTTGACATGGTTGCAGTTGAGATGGTCACACTATGTGTGTAGCTGTCACAGGTGACAACAACACCTCTAACAGGATTACCATCCTCGCTTTCCTGTGGAGGGAGCTGACCCTGACCATGACGGCCGTCTTTGATAAAATCCTGCCACAGGAGTTAAAGCTCAAGTGGGAATGCCAGTTCCCTCCGAGAGTAAACAGCAGCTACGTGTTTCTAGGTTTTCTAGTGTTTTGTCTTTAAAAAAGCTGAGCACGTGTTAAAGGTCCAGCATAATCACCTGATAATACATACCTAGAATACATTTTATATCCACAGACACTACAAGTCCACAGAAGTCCGTCATGTCAAACTGCCAAGTTCCTAATGGACAATCCAAACACAAGCTCTAGATACGGCTTTTCATGTTTTTCATAAATTTAAAGGCGATCATAATTTTGTTGTCTGTGACTACACCACTAAATGCCACTGAATGGTACACACTAGGCGTTTAAAGGTTCATATGTAACTGGCATGAAACTGTCCCTATATCCTGACAGCAGTACATGAGACAGATCATGGCTTCTCCTGGTACCTCAGTGCATATCCAAGAATCCACCATGCCTACATAACTTTGCAAACACAATGGCTGAACAACAAAAACCATCAATGTCAAAACTGCCTGTCCCAGCTTTGCAAACAGCAGTGTACAGTACAGCGTGTCCCGGGTCCGCACAGAGCTTTGGGCTTATTATGTAATGGCCTCAGTATCGGCAAGAGGCAAAGAGGCATGATGACAAACAGTGGGGGACAGCGTCTCGTCCTGCTGTTAGACGGCATCGGGGCCTCCTCTGAAGCCTCAAGCGCTCTGCCATGTGGCTGAGAAAGCGCTGGTGGGGTGTCTTTGAGAAGATGAATCATGGAGAGGGACCCGAGGCAAGGCTCACACTGTGAGCAGCAAGTGGAGGAACAGGGCAAGCGGCTTCTTCTGCTGCCATACGAACTTTGGTGGGCTTGGTGGGATGGGCAGCAGAGAGAAAGGGAAGTTTTTGCCTCCTGTATTTTCAGTTGTTACTGATGACAGCTTTTCTTCTCATCTCTGGCATGCTGTAGCTTCCTGTTGAATATCTCGATTCCACAAAAAAAAATCATGGAAGTATATACAATAATAGAAGCAGGGGCCTCAGGCAACTTGTTGCTCTAGGATACATGCCTCTGCTACAGCAATGATTTGAGACCAGCACAGTGGATAGAGAGGTAGACAGTATATTGTCAAATTCTGTATATTTGCATGTCAGGTATATTTTCAGACTAGGAATGAATCGAAACACCATGAACCGTATTTAGATGAAAATTAATGTGGCGCTTCTTGGGACTTTGTTTTAAATATCAGACTTTATCTTCATATTCAAGAATTTAAAGCATTTTGGATTGACAGCACCTGGCATGAAAACTGCATTGCATGCTCATCTCGCAGGATATCAGGGTCTGCCCTGCCTCATTGTACGGTGTCCTCTCGAATCTTATTATCATGCTAATTAAGCGGGACACAAAACCCTTGAAGGTTTGTTGCATAAAAAGCGGAAATTGCCAAAAAGCTGTCCTTTTGTCAGGAGACTTGCGCCAGTGTTCCAAGGCTGCTGTGTCTATTTCCTTCAAGGACAATTTCCAAACTGTTGTCAGCCTAAGCTCCTGTTTTTAATGAGATCAACTGCTTACCTCAGCAGTCGCCATGGCGATACAGTAAAAAGAAAAGGTTATATGAGAGCTTTTATGCGGCTTCAGTTAAACCAGTGACCCAGGCCTGGAATGTCACATTCAAAAGGCCTCATCTTCCTCTCCTGCTCCCTTTAACACACCTAGTCCTTTTCTATGCAAATTACCAGAAATAAATCACACCCAGCCTCTCTCTACAGCTGCAACGACTGGTCGTTTTTGATTTGCAGTGGCTGCAAAACAAAGATGTGTGGAACGCAGGTTAATCCGAATGACGAGAATGGTAAGTGAAAAAATAAATGCTCACCAAAATAGGATTTGTGTTCTTGGATGCATGGAAGCATGTCAGATCTATCCATTTTCTCAGTGTGGGATGTTTGGAGGTGGTGGATCAGCAGGACAATTCAGCAAAGTGCCAATGTTTGGCACATGACTAAGGCAAGATGAACTAACGCTATTCATCTATTTGTGTGGGAGTTGAGGGAGTATCTTACCAAACAGCACTCGAGAGGAGAATGGTTTCTGCTGCCAGCACTTGAAACAGAACAACAGTACCGATCCGCCTTCATACCGATACAGCCAAGCCAGCACAGAGGAGGAAACAGCTCCACTTAACAGAGGATGGAAACTCCCACTGCTTCACGGACTGCAAAACTATCTCTTATCCTAAGACTGTAATTTACAATATATGTCAAAACTGCAGAATAATTCCGATTTACCGTACCACTGGAAATAAAAGGAAAAAGGAAAAGGATCATTTGCTTGTGCGATAAATTGATCCCCCAACTAGGGGAGCATCTGAGGGACAAAGGAAAACAAACTTTCCACCCTTTCAATGGAATTTCGACCCAGATGCTCACTTGCGCTTTGTCTCTATTAAGACACCGAAAGATTTATGAGAGGAATACTGAGTTTGTGCGTAGACTACCAGTTCTGCTGGCCATTTTATATTTCCCACATGAGAGCAGAGAAGGAAGCGGAGCACTTTGTCTTCAGCATCTGCAAGTCTGTGAAGTCTGTGCTTATGAGGATTGGAAAAAAAAAAAAAAAAAAGCCCACACATACAGTACAAAGTGGCACACATGAGCGTAATAATGTTTTATTCCGTCTCCCTGGGGACACTTTAACATGTTTTTGCAGTGTTTATATTTAGGATGCTTATTTTTCTGGTTTTGGGAGTTCAGAGATGTCAGAAATAAAAAGACTGGGACTAAAAAAAGAAAATGATCCGTTTAGATAGAACAGATGGTCATGGGCGATAGCTGCCCTCTTATCAGAGGATAAAGTGTTATGATGCTATTCAGAGACCAATTTGAACTCCCTGAAACCTGTTTAGACACTGCAACCACAGGTGTTTTTGTTACTTGTGTTACCATGCTGTAGTTGACACACCGCCTTACTTTTTTATTTCATTATCCTTGATCCAAGAATAGAGCAATACACAGGAAAGAAGAACATTAAAGCAACGCCACATTTTTGCCATTTATCGCCTGCAGTTTTTAGAGTGCACTGATGTACCATTGATGTAGATATGGACAGCTGTACTGTAAATGTAAATTTCTTACCTTAGCAAACACAGCCTATTGGCAAGCCAATGTAACAATACAAGACATAGCAGCCAGCTAATATTTCACTATAGTCAAACAGCAAGAAACCCAGTTCAGCATCTGTCATTTATTTCACGGAGCTCTCACCAGCGTCCAAAATCCAGTCTGAGAGTTACTCTTCTCTTTGGCTCAGTTATAGTGCTCAGCTCCAGTTCTGGCACGACACCGATCTGTTCTCGGTTTATTGTTCCACGTCTGCATTCAAAAATGCCTTTGGTACAAACAATAACACTGTGTAACACTGAGCTCGCTCATCGTTCATCGCTCTTTACCGTTCATCAAGAAACGTTTAAAATTACAGAGGGCTGAGGCTTGTAAAATATGATCCACTCTCACCAAAATCATTGAAATATTCCTGTGTGATAAAAAGCTGTAACGTGTTAAGTACTTTTCGCAGTTGATTGTTCACAAAACACAAAAGCATGGGTTGCAGTTTTGGGACCTATTATTACAAATCAGTGTAGCATCAAAATGATTTAAAACGTGTTATTTTATGGTAGAAAAGTTACACAATTGCTGTATTTTCTTCAGCGTAAAACAAGACCTACAAGTGACTGATGGTGAACATACTTTAATGATTCTAAGATATTTATCTGTTGGGTTAAACATCAGTATTTTGACTCGGTGTATTCATAATCTTCTCTGTGTGTTGATTAGAACATTAGTGAAACACAGGTTGCTTTAGAAACGTTGAGACGATGATTAATCATAGTTCCTGATGACGACTGTACGCCTCTCCACTACACAGGTGACTCCATTTTCAGTCAGTCTTTGAAAAAAAAAAAAAGCAGCCCATTAGCAATCACAGTCAGATGTATTTGGAGTAATGATGATGATGATGATTCAAATGATTTAAACACTATTAAAACATATAACCAGTCGTCTGCAATGGACTTTCTTGGGAGCTTTCAATCAGACACACACACACACACACACACACTGCCCTGCTGGCAGATGGACACTATGTCCCTGTAAGCAGGTATGCTTCCACAAAAGGTCTGTGTACAAAACATCCCCAGCAAAGTACCACATGGAGGGGAAGATATGCCTGAGCCGCCTGAATGCCATGCACTAATGGTCCCCCTGTATGAATACTGCTCTTACAGAGAGGAATGTGAGATATATATATGACGGCTCTTTCTCTATTCAACTTTTCAAAAGAGGAGACAGGGGATTTTTTTTTATTTTTTATTATTATCATGATGATTATTATCTAAAATCCTTTCAGAATGAAAAAGAATAAGCACAATCTCTGGTGTTTTCTTCTTGGGAAACAGAAAAGGAGTCCAAGTCTTTATTATTAAAAATAATAACTGACACATACACACACACAGCCTGTCAATGATTTCTAATCATTTTTTGTAAAAATATAAATTGTGTTAGATTATAAAAAGATTTTTTTTTTTTAAATTCATTTTCATATTTTCTTTTTTTCATAGTCTAAGTGCTAAAAAATCCATCACTTGGAGGCCTCGGTTTGGACTAGCTCCCTCATTAGAGCCAGAAATGGAAAGTAACCAGTATACTGTTGTCAAGAAACCAAGCTCTGACAAGAATACTGAGATGATATGTAAAAAAGAGACACTGTGATATGATTTTACTTTTCCATTATAGAATCAGTCCTTCCATCAAATTTTCTATATTAAATGACAAAATGCCCTTTAGCAATTTTTGATATGGTGCTTCTGTCGGTAGGACAGCATTTGTCCGTGCCTTACAAAACTGTCATGAATGCATTTTGTAATGTGACACTGCTATGGTTAAGGTTTGTTCTATTTGTGCACAAAAATATATTTTTAGGAAATCATGGTTTGGTTTACAGTGACTATTTCATTGTTACAGGAAATGTTTGTCTCCTTTGATAACATCACATGGAAAGCAACATCCATCTTGGCAAACCCAGACAAACCTAGATTGCTCATTGATTTTAATTATCCACTCCTGCAATACAATGTCTACAGTGACTAAAGTAGACTTATTTCTGTCTTTGGAAATGTTTAGGCATTCACAGAAGGCTAGCAAATGATAATGTTTTGGGTTTTAATCCAGAAAAGTCAGTACATGAAGTAGCAGTAGAAGTACAAGAAAAGCATAGTTAGTCTTTAATCTTCAACAAAGGGCTTTTGTTTGCTGAACCTAACCACGCGTGGGAGTCGGGATCCAAACCTGGTCCCTTGTGTCCAGATTACGGCTTGCAGTGTACGATGTAATTCTTACTTTTTTACAATGCAGTTTTGTGTCCTAGTGCTGTATCAGTGCAGTACATAGACGATCAGTACATAAATGTACAAGGAACAAGATGACACTTGTGATTTATTTCAAAATTACCATATACCACTTACCAAAACTGGAGAGCCACATTGGGATGTATGAAAAGGCACACAAGACTTTCAGCCTGTATGCGGTCTTACATCCGCAAAAAGGTAATGTTGAAAATCTGTATAAAATGTATGTTGAAATATTGAATTGTGACATATTGCCAGACTTCAGTATGCAAAAAATTAAAGTGAAGCAGCCGTCCTTCTTTAAACATCAAAGTGTTTGTTTGTTTTTTAAAAAACACTCATACATCAACAAATCACCTGGAAACCTTGTGCTGCTGGACATAATTTATAAGGCAATATGGTCTACAAGGACAAGGTGCAGTGATATGTCCAGATTTTTTCTGGCAGAAAAGGGTTGGCAGGGTATTGGGATATTGTGCCAAGAGAGGAAAAAAAACACAAAAACATAAAACAAAAACAATATGGACACAAGGCCTAAGGCTACTGTTTGAAAATCAAAACATACAATTAATAATCACAACACATACATAAGAATGTAGCACTGGCAGAGCGCAAAATATTCAAAATCACCGGGGGAGGTGCATTAAAAACAGCTGTTTGCACCTCTTTCTCGTTCTTTCTCTCAAACAAACAAGTTGGTACAAATTTTGTTAGGAACAATTCTGCCCTATTTGCAGGGACATGTCCTTACCATCCGTGTAAGAACTTTGATGTAGAGCAAGAATAGCAGGGGGTACTCAATAAATAACTACAGGGTACATTTGAGTTTTTACTTCAGAACAAACAGAGGTCCAGGCATCGCAGTATTGCTATGAACAAATATGTTACAGGTACACTATGGTACTTTCAGGGGACTTTAGAAGCCTGAGGTGGTGCAGGTTTATGTGGATTGAAACGTGTTACACACATAACTGTTCACCGTTGTTATGGAGTACAAGTATGATTAAGAATTACGCTGTACGCTGCAGGCCATTACATAAGTCGTGCAATGCTGCCAAGTCTTGCACTTTTGTATGCCCGCCGTCCACCCTGACCACCTCTATACAAGCTGTGTCCAGTAAAATTAATTTGCACACTTCCTTCACTCAAAAAAACAACAACAACAAAAAAAAAAAAACATTGCCTGTGAATATAATCCAGGTAGCAATTGCATTTCCCATCACAACGTTATCTGCAAAACAAATATCATGTATTCTAGGGGAATGAGCAGAGGGTGTTCAGCTGTAATACCCAGGAGTAAAAAAAAAAAAGTACAGGAAATTTAATGCTAATGAAACAAAGTCTGCATGAAATCTCTGTGAATATTAATAGAGGGGAATAATAATTGTAAAAGGGGCTAAATTACAGAAACAGCCATGCACACGATGATAAATTGGGTTTTCTTGCTATTGGATAAGAAACATTCTGAAATTTTTTCATCAACATAGAATGTAATATGGACGCCCTCATTGTCTGGTTGATGATGGTACTTGATTCATCAGTTTTTAATCAGGATTGTTTGGGAGACAATCACTTCAGTGGCTCAATCACAACCCCCTCACTCCCCACCCTCTCTCAAGGACTGCTGTCCTTTCTCTCTTTCTCTGTAAGCTACCGCATCAACACTGACCGGCATTGTGTGTCTCTTTATATCAGATAACAGTGTAAGGTAATGTGGGCAGATTGAACAAGAGTAAGATTTCTCCCTCAGAAGAGGAGGCTTTTTGTCTTCTTTCTTAATCTTTCTCCGCGAGTCGTGCCCCAGCCTTCTTGGCTTACTTCATTAGTCATGCAGACGTACGGTGGAGGAGAATGGTGAAGTCTCTCATTGACTTTCCCTGCAGTTGAACACACAGAGGTCGTATGAGTGTGGGGAAACTATTGAACCTGCCGTACAAACCTATACTTGATTCCTGCTTGCACTCCAGCGATGATATCCTGTCTATCGATGAAGTTTCAGGAAACTCGCTCATGGCAACAAACTCTACGAGATACTCCATGGGGGAATATCCTTTGCTTAAAACATGTGTGTTGTGTTTCTATCGGCACTTTTAAAGATTAAATCAAGTTCTCGACAAAAAAGGTATTCTTTCTTCATTTTCTGTGCCAGGAAAGTTGAAGCTACCTGAGGGGAAGAAAATACTCCTACATCCACCTTTCTCCTTCACCAAACTGCCTTTTATTTCTCTTGAACTACACCCCCTTCCATTGAACATAAATCCAAATTTTTACCCAACTGAGCGTAGAAACACAATTGGGACTAGCAATGCTGTAACACAAATCTAGGCCCTTTGGTCATGGATATCATGCTTATCTTTGGTATTGACTGAGTTGACTTGCACTTGAGTTGAAAGTCACAAAGTTTTAAATATCCTTTGATTCGACTAAAAAGGCACAGTGAGGAATATTTTCTTTCAGGCATTTCAGTGTTACTGTTATCTTTTAAAGCTTTAGACGCTGAATTTGAATGAATAATCATATTGCAACCCCTAACAACAGATTGCAAGGACATAATTTTCAATACAGATGGTTCTTTTCTCTCCTATTTTATATACTGTACTTCACACTTCTGTACGTTCAAATTAGTGTAAAAGCCACCCTGAGTGGCCAGAGCCCAGGAGTGACAGGGGTGACCTTTTCAGTCCTGTTCCAACCTGCCATTCTCTTTGCTGAGGAGGGCACAGAAGGTCAAACTGCCACTACTGTTAAATTCAAAGTGTCACTATGGAGTAGAAAATACCCGCAACATGCTGCGTCGCTGGTACAAGGCAGTATATGGGAGTGGCTTTGTATTGTACTTTTCCCTAGGGAAAGAATTAACTTGGTGAGCCAGATGATCACTCAAGCTTTTCTGCATCCTTGGAGAGGCAACGCCTGGCATCAGATTAGACCTTGAAACAGACAGGCGTGAAGACAGCTTCTCCTATCAGCAGGATTACTTTCAGGGTTTGTTTTCTCTTAGTTATGCTCTGTGTTGCAAATAAAGCATATTACAACCTTTAACACCAGGGACCGGAGCAACCCCAAGACATCACAGACCTCAAGCTAAGACGCTTTTGCTGTGCCAACACAGGTATCCTATTTGTTGAATGTCCTTTGGTGTTGGGTCATTCACTCAGTGGCCCAAGAGTTGTTACACAGTTTGGGAAAGAAACAGCGATATGCCTGTTGGCAGTGTTGTAGCGTTGTTGCTTTTGGAGCAGGATGTCCTTGGTTTCCACCTGGCCCCTGCTGGATGTTACGCTAATGTGAGAAGATAAAGGCCAATGAAGAAGTTAAGAAGTGTGTGAACAAAAAGGAGGTAAATGAAGGATGCCATTGTTAAGCATGGGATACATTATCCTATTTAAGGTCTTATTTAGGATAGTGGAACGATATTTGAAATGCTCCATGAGCGCTGCAATGGTGACATGTCTGCTTAAGGGCCATGAGCTAATGGATAATAGGTGTTTGAGCTAATGGGTTTATACCTTGTGACTGCTTAGTGTCACAATACATTGCTGAACATGTTGTGGTTGAAGTTACAAGTTGAAGAGTTGATGGTTTTCAAGCAAGCAACTAGAAGCATGATCATAAACTCGATTGACGTAAATGCCAGATAAACACAAGACTATAATCATTTGATCAAAATGTCATTTGATGGCAAGCTGGTCCATGACATGCCCTTTAATCTAAATGGAGCCATCGGAAGCCAGCAATTTTTGTTTTATAATAATGGCACAATGTAGACCTGTATTTTACCAATTTGGCATGTTTGGCAAGATAGATTTGTGAACAAAAAAGCACTTTGTTTTTTGCTCTGCTGTACCAGGGTAATGCCTGCATGCAGTTCATCCAAATTGTATTTAATTAGTTATTTGTTTTGCAGCATGCCATATTTTTTTTGGTTTCAATGGATTCACGGTTGTCGCTGAATGCCAAAATACATTAGAGATCCCACTGGTTGGAAAGAAAATCAGAAATATCTACAAGTTGAGCAGTATTGTTTACCAACTCGGTACATTCTGCTACCTAGGAACATCATATCTGCAACCATATCTTAAAACTGATAAATAAACATAGGCAGGTTTCCATGGCTACGATAATATAGGTATCTACACTGACTGCTGAACACTACCGACTGGGTAAAAAAAAAAGATTCACTGTAAGAGAGAGGAAGGAAGGTTATGTGGTGAAAAAACAAACAAACTGAAAGCATTAAAAGTTAGTGACTGTAACTTCATTTCAACTTTCATGTCCCATAACTATGCCCCTGTTTTGTGTAAGTTGTTATATTAAAATTGACTTTATTTTCCCATAGCAATAAACAAGAGTTGATAGATTTTAAGTCACCTAATATAAAGTTGCAGAGACTTGGACCACTCCATAGAGAATCAATTGATAAAGGTAGAAAAAAAAAAAGAGAGAGTAACCATTTTCTAGGCACATTTTCTAGTTCAAAACATACATTGTTGGGTCCAAATCTATCTCCCAGGCAGCATGGAGATTACATTCTGTCTTGTTTGTGCACTTAAAGGGGGAAAAAAAAAAAAAATTGTAGAGTGGTATAAGGATATTGCTGTAAATGAATCATGAAATTGGGTAGTCTTCCTGTTAAAGTGAAATGTAAAATTAATAAGATAGACATCTGTGCAGACACTCAATATAAAATTAAATGTATTTCCTACCAGCCAGGTTACAAGCGATTCTGAATACATATTAAACAGACATTGTCGAGTGTTTTTGAAGATCTCAGACAAAAGGATTGAGGTGTTGAATATGTACAGAACAATATAAAACTACATGGTATGTTGTTGCTTGTGTTTCAAATGAAAAAAAAAAAATGGACCAACTGCAATTCACAGTGCAACCTTGATATGAGTCCATAAATGAAGTCTCATTTCTTTCTTACACACAATGCTCCAGGCTAAAATGTACTCTCAGCACTTGGGGTATCATGAGCCGAGTACTTTCATCACAGTCTCATTCAAAGCCTACAACAATGATGAGCACTTGATGAACCGACGATGATGATGGCAAAACGTGCGGATGAACTTCACAAAAGCCTCATTTGAAAAATCATCTTGTTGCATTATTTCATCTCACTTCTGCAAGTGACAGTTGTGGAACAGAAAAAGATCAGGCTTGCTACACTACACAATGTCAGACTTGGTCATATTACACTGCCAGGTTGTTACTGTAGTGTGACTCCCCATGAAGTACCTTGTGAGCATGACATATGTGTCAAGTTTCACATTTTTCCTGTTTAAAAAAAAAAGAGAATTAGCCTAAAATAAAAGTTACTTTTCATCACCCTTTTATCACCCCGTGCTCCATTTTATCTTCTGGACTACTATGATATCTAAATCTAATAAATATTAACATTCCTTCGCTGTCTGCAAACAAGTCACTCTATTCTGAAAAATAATCAACTGAGCAGGATATATAAGCTCGCAGTAACAAAAAACAAACATTTACTCTCAGCTGAGTGATTTCATGTGGGGTTTAGTTAAGCATTTGGGTAACTTGAGTAAGGTCACTTTTATCACTTTTACCCACCCAGATTGTCCAGGCCCAGTGCAAACACAAGCTCATTGGACTGCATACTGCTGGATGTGTCAAGTCTGCATGGAAAACAGTGACCTGCAGAGAGGTAATGACAGACAAGACAAAATAGTTTGGAGCAGACAAATTAACTTTTAAAGGAATTATTTGACATTTTGGGAAAAATGCTTATTGGCTTCTTGGCAGAGAGTCAGATAAGGACACTCTGATGCCAACAACCAATTAGCTACAGCCAATGGAAACAAAATCCACCAACTACCACCTCTAAATCTCATTAATTTATACTTTATATCTAATTGAGTGTGTCTGAAAGAGCACACTATACTGTATACTATTCACAGTGCTTATTATTGAGTGTGCCTGAAAGAGCACACTATATACTATTCCGCATGTATTATTATTATTATTATATTATTTTTTATTATTATTATTATTATTATTATGCCCTTTTTTGGGCTTTTAAAACGTGTGACACACACAACGACAAGAAAAAGTCTTTCAAAATAAGAGTCCCTTCAAAATAAGACTTTGTAAAACTCTCTCATTAACAGACACAAGACGACACAAGCACGCACACAGACACACACACACAGTGTCAATAAAAATGTATGGGGGCGACGGGGCCAGAGTCAGGCCCACTCAAATTTTTTCTAGTGTACTTAACTTACTGAATCCCTACGAAGTTTGTTTTTTGTACAACAAACAAGATGTAAGATAAAAGTTTAATGGACAGGTGTAGGTGAGTGGTATTGATCTTGTCAAACTTTTTTTTATTTAAGAAGTGTAAAATAATACACATTGAAACTTATAAATGAGTTTTGGAATCAGCAACCAATCCGACTTTTCTGGCATGAGGCTGCCAGTTTACTTCATGTCTGTTTTGTTTTGTGTGTGTGTGTGTGTGTGTGTGTGTGTGTGTGTGTGTGTTTAAAATAATAATAAACTAATAAATAATCAAGCCCGTTTGGAGCCTGGTTTCCTCCTTAAATCTGATGATGGATCAGATCAATAACCCTAAACCAAACTCTAATCCTATCCCTTAACCAACTATGTTTTATGTTTTGTTTTTCTTCTAATTTGCATATTCTCACCATTTTTTTTCTCACTTAGTCTCACCTACAGTATGTGCCAGATGTGAGAATGCATTTCAAGCAGCTTTGTAGAAATGTGAGAAGTGCTTTGATTGCATCCACTGATGACTATTCATACTGAATGGCTCGAGGTACAATCAAGGACACAGCTGCAGCAATTCTTTTTATATGCTCAATGGAAAATAACATCCTTTATTATTCAATTTTACATTCACTAAGGGTCTTGATGACTGTAGGCATAACAATAATCATCCATTGTTTTGTTTTTTTGCTGAGAATGATAAATGATCCACGTCACGCTTGCCAGACAAATATCACTCTCATGGATAAATGCTTAGCGGTTCTCACCTCGCTATAAATGATAATAAATCTTGAACGTATTCTGTTTGAAAATTTAATTCGGTGTTTGAAATTCAAGGGTGACATTCGATGGGGCTGGGATTTGGTTTGTGAATGCTCTGAAAGCTTTTCACTTCTATGCAGTCTTTACTCTTTGTTACCATATGGCTGAAGGGGAGAGAGGAGTGGGAAGCTGTCATGTCCACTGCTGCATGCTGTTTGTTATAAAACAGCAGTATTTTAGGAGCCGCTCTCTTCTCTTCTGTCGGTGTATCTTTCGTATGAGATAAGTCGAAGGAGAAACTCAGACAGTATCAATCAAGCTGTATCTGTCAAATGGAGAAATTCTGCTCTCTAAATTCAGCGTTACTAAAATAAAGATATATAATAGCGGATATGTGCAGTGGATTAAAGAATAACACTTTCCTCCCAGCAGATCATGCACAGTTTTATATCCCGCTATTGCCATTTAAAACAGGATAAAGACTGTGTGAATCACTGTTCTCAATGCCAAAAAAAGACATTATGCATGAGGAGCATGACCACTGCATGAAAGACAACACAGAGCAATCATTTTTCATGGATATGCCCTGTGGCTACTATGGAAATTTAGATTTCATTATTAGGAATGTGTTTTCACTTGAATTTCAAATAGCACCTTTAGCATCTCCGCTTGTAAACCAGTGCAGAGGCCACTCACTGCGATGGCAACATCAAGCCTGAGAAAGCAATTGCTGGCGGTGTCGAGGTTGTCAGATCAAATGCGAAGCACAGAAAACCAATCTGCTACTTAACAGATTTTTGTCTTCTACTGATCATTTCTCTGACGCTTTGCAAACACCCTTCTCACCTGCTTATGACACCTTTCTACAGAAACAATTCTTCTCGACACCGTCATGTCAACATCTTAACCAGGTTATAATAATCCAGGGCACCGGCCTTCAGGCTGTAGAATGACATGAAAAAACAGTAGTATCTATGCACACACATTTCTTCTCGTTTTACAATGAAGAGATTGCATATCGTCACCCCCAGAAGATCTTCTAAAGTTCTTCTAAATCCCAACGTCAACAAGCCTTCACTGTCTGCAAGTACGTCACTCCATTATGGGTTCCTAGAAACAAAATAAACATCTACACTCAAGTGATTTCATGTGGTGTTTAGTTACGTATTTGGGAAATCCGAGTAAGGTCACCGCAATCTCAGAAGCGGTCAAATGACGTATTTGTTTATCCACTGTACTGCATACTGGATGATTCAGGGCTACGTGGAAAACTGAAAACTGCTAAACACTTTACTCATCAGTCACCTGGTGTGCCTTACCAATACAATCATCTCAACATTATATCTAAATCACAATTACCCAGTTCCAAGAAACACACTAAGTGAGTCACGATCTCTCAGTCAGATCTCTTTCAGGTTTTGCTCAACAAAGAAAACACAGTAAATCTGCTTGTTGGAACAGTCATTTTTCAGTGAGACCAATCTATTCGTAAAAATGAGTTACGGTCAACTAATGATTGGCTTCAATAATAAATTAATCATCTGAATAAAATGCCATTAATCATAGAAATAAAATGCCAAGGTGTGCCAACGTCATCAAACTGCATCTTCATGCAAAGACCTTCTGTTTATTATCACGTATGTTATGGAATTTTCTATCCTTAGTAGGTGAGGCCACGTGTGAGCCTTGTTGTCCTCTGCAGTTTTCATTGTTTGTCTTTGACTAGGTGCCACCATATCTCAACACTGTGGTGGCCAGGGTCGAAGAGACCTGTTGCTGCCTTCCTAGTCATAATAGATAGCTTGTTGTTGCCGTTCCAATCTGCGTAAACAGACATCTGTGTCCCCAGACTAGAATATGTTGACAATAACACCTCCAAGAGTAAAGACATTCTCTTTGACTAATTCTGGGGCGTATAGTATTTGGGGTGTGATCTTTGGGTTTAAAGTATATGCACCATCACGAGTTCGTCAGAATGCGAGACCGACTCAAGCACTTCAGGTGTACTTTGAGAGTGTCTCTAATTCTCCTTGGCCAAGCGTCAATAAATAATACAGCATAAGACATCAGAGGCTCCTGAACACTTTCTTCCCTCCTGACCTCACCATTGACCTTTGACTTCAGCAATTTCTCCACAACAATACGTACATGAAGAAAGTTTCAGTTCATCACATTTGAGAAGCTGGAGTGAGTCAAGCAAATATATTTTTGCTTGAATGAATGACTATTTTGCAGATTATTAAAATAGTTCCAGATTAATTATCTGATAATGAGTCGATCACTGGAATGATTTGACGTCGACATGATGTCAGTAGGCCCAAGATGTCCATCATAACTTTATTTTGGCAAATACCAACTGAGTGCTTTGAGGTCAAACTGTAAGAAGTGGCTGTAGACTCTAAGCGAATCAGAATCTGATCTTTTTGGTGAATTTGTGACCAAAACTTAATAATTCATTCAGCATTGATCTCCAATGTGGTAGCTTGTGCCTCCAGCTAATCAACAATAGTTTTCTTTTGTGTATGTGTGTTTGCAGTACACATTTTTGTTTTAAATTGGCCCAGAGCCAGCTGGAGCCTAGCTTTGCCTCCCACTTTTTTTTTTAGAAACTGACACAGCAACGTGACAAATGAGACAATTACCTGCGGTCAAGGATGGTCTCATCTCTGCTCTCCTTTATGCGATGCCGCTCCTTCTGCCCCTGACTCACTGCAATGTCGGCCCGGGGCATATAAAATATCGCCCAACAATGTCGGGCTTCCACTTTTGGCTCTTTCTCCAGCCCTCGTCTGATAATGCTGACCCGGACGTGGGAAGTAAAGCACTTTCTGCTCTCCCACCTGTGCCCCATTTTTTGCTAGAAGAACTGTTCGGTGGTCATTAGACAGCAGCAGATGTCATTGGCCTCTAGTGACGTGCACAGACTCTCTAAGGACCAAGGACGAGAAGTAAAAAGGAGCTCCTTTACTTCACTTATGCTTAGGGTAACACTAAGGGTTCCCAAATGTGCATCTGGCTGCCCAAGAGGCACTTGGGCCAGTGAGAGGCATGCAGGGAATGAGTAGATCTCTTTGGTATGAAATTAGGGAAACAATGAAGCATGGAAGTGTCTCATTGGGCCCTGACATATACTAATCACAGGGCACTCAGGGCAGCAAAGAGACTGGTGAAATAAAGAATTTAAAACACCCACTTCTTATTAATCTACCTTGTTGCACTTTTACATTCAACACATTTATTGTAACGATGTATTGCCATTATTATTATTAATCATTTAAGGTAGGTTTGTATCCTCTGGCCGAGGTCTTTCTATGAGGAGTTTGCCCTGTTCTCGTACTATAGTCTAACGGAGACAGTCAATCAGTCATTTCAACAAAAGCCCAACAACAACAAAGCTCACAGTGTATGTAGCAATTAAGACTCTTGTCAGTTAAGGTGGAGGTAGTGTGATGTTGTGTAGTGCCACAAAAGGAGGTCAGGGGGTTGGATGGGTCAAACAAGGTTGACTTTGACAGTGGAGACTATTATTTGAATTAATTTCCCAAACTTCATCTAACCATTTGTTTCTGAAAATTTTAAGTTAAAAATTAATAGTGTATTTGCTGATTGCAACGTCCTCACCTCACCCTCTCTTAATTAGCATGAAGAAGAAACTACGTTGACTGCGAAATGCACAAAAAACATGAAAAAACGAGTTTGTGTTGTTATATATATTACTTATATATATACTATCACATTATAGCATCTTAGGCCTTGGAACTATTTATTACTTTGTCAAACAGGCCATGTTGCTTTGTTGGTAGTTTTATATGCAGACTAAAGACTTTAAATGCCTTTAAATGCATTGAAGGTGCATTTAAAAAGAACAGCCCAAACAAACCCTTTGATTGGTAATGACGTGATACAGCTCTGAATTCAGATCCTTCACTGGTTTTCATATATTTTGCCAATTTCTCTTTCACATTCTGTAACAGGACACATACTGGCTGTCAAGGCCAGTCACACTGAAGTGGTGCTTAACAGAGGATATCATCCTGTCTCTTAACCAGCATGCTGGTGTTAGTGGGGGTAAAGACAGTCGAAGCAGGTCATTAAAATGGAAAAGGGAAAAAAGAAGAAATGTTCTTGAAGCTAAGAGCTGAGAGGGTGGGAGAGGATAGATTGCATAGACCAGGGCCATGATTCTTCTTACACTGAAGCAGGTCTGCTGGAAATGAAAGGGAGAAAAAAGGAGGAGTAAATACGAAGAGGAAAAAAAATGAGACGCTGAAGAGGAGAGAAAGGAAAAAAGGTGGCAGAGGGAGATTGAAGGCCAAGGGGATGAATGGCTGTAAGAATGAATAAAGAGCAAGGTGGCATAGCCTAGAGGGTTTTGCTGAATTAGTAATTAAAGAGAAATGTGGAGGACTGACTAAGATTTGTGAGAAGAAAGACAAATGTGATCAAGGATTAACATTTTACAGCGGAGGTAGTGAACCTTTTAACCTTTGAAGTCAAGATATTTTTTGACCCCCTTGTCCTTTTATAGATATTTTAACTGGGTCTGATGCTGTTTTGTTCCTCATTTCAGATAACATCTGTACTTGGTCTTATCTGCATTTCCACACATGCTAGGGAAATCATAAGACACATGCACTGAAATACTATTTCACCCTGATAGGATGAAGACAAACATTATGACAAAGGAAAGAAAAACATACCTAAAAATATACCCACACAAGTATGTTGGAGGTCTGTGTGTTAGTCATAGAGATGAGTTACTGATTAAACTTCTCAGATGATTCACGTAATTGCCTCGTTGTGACTTTGGCAGAGCTAATTTGCCAGATAATTTGAGGAGCGCAGAATGGATTGCGTGTTCTCAACTAGGTCAACAGTTCAGTGGGTTAATGATTGCAATGACTGTGACCTTGTGAGGAAAACAAAGTGAGCAAACGAGATGCCATATATAAACTGCATTTGCACTTGGCTCTCTGTCAAATGTTTGTCCATTACATGGTCATTGGTTGCGTAAAACGCATTTTAACGTGCAAATTGTGTGAGGAAAACCTTTTCCCAGTTTTATGTTCTATTTATGACATGCTATATATCTAGGGGATTTGTATGTATTTATGTATAACCTATCAAGGCTTTGACTAAACCTTAAAACTGTGCTGCAAATTGAAGGCAGAGATGCATCTGTTCTGTCTTTTGAAATCCCAAAGTGAAGGTGAATCAGTTATGTTTTAAAGATTTACCTAAATGAAATTCAGGTGTTGAGCATGGACACAGTGCTCATGGTCTAATGCTCTCACCACACAGGAAGTGATTAATTGGTGTGGAAGATTTTAAATAACCTCCTATAACCTCCCGTGGCTCCCTCCTCTCCCCTCTCTGTTGCTCTCTCCGCAACTTGATGTAAATTGTGTTAGAATTGAATGTCTGGATCTTATATTAATCTCATATTACAGCCAATTACCGTGTAGAATCTTTAATTTGACCTTATTTGATAACCGTGATGTGTAACGGCAGACCAGACTCTTTTAGGCTGAGATAAACAGCGAGATATCTGAGGACATTCTTTCGTTCTGATTTTTCCTCACTAAATCTTCCAGTGATCGTATTAGAAACTCATTTACTTTGTCGTTTTTAATTAGATTAGAACAAATTCTAAACAGAATGACATCATGACTTCCAGCCTGATTTTTTCTTTTTTTCACAGAGAACATGTTCCCCTTATCTTTCGACATTAGTCAAAGCTTCCTAGGATTGCTATGAAACAGGATTAATTCTAAAATATTAATGATCCCTTTTAAGGCCAGCGCAGGCCTCGCCCCTGACTAGATATGTAATCTTTTAACCCCCTTTGTGTCATGCAGCTTCCTGAGGTTGTAGGAATGGGGTCATTTTTTGCTTAGTTTCAGCTCAGACATCGACTGGACCATCAGAGTACCAAGCCTTTAGTCTAGCCTGCCATTAAATCTCATACTTGTCCTTTTCAATTGTCTTCTGCAAGATTTCTTTAAACCATTTCCAGCCAAGAAGATGAGAGAAATATCTCTCTCCATTTTACAGTTACTGTGTGATAGATGTAGTTTGGAGATTTGTCTGCCGTGACCCCAAGCTAAATAGCATAAAACTGTTTATAATAATAAAATTAGATTTAGAGAAAACTCAGCAACAGTTTTTCTTTCTGTTTTCGCAATTATAAGTCTGTATTATTATTTCTGTGCTGGTGCTGCTGCATCACCTGAGTTTTCCCTCTGTGGATCAATAAAAGTTTATCTTTTTTTTTTTTTTATCTTAAGGCCAAGCCGGGTTGTCATAGTATTAGGTTCTTTTTGTCTGAATGGTTGTAAGAAACCATCCAATCACAGAAGTCAAGTAATCAAGTGACTGAAAACATGTTCTCCAAATTACATAAAATATTGAAAAACTATTACTGTGCATTTCAAAAACTAACACAAAAGAGAGGTTTGTTATACACAATGCACCCTCATGAAAAAATCATCCATTAGACAGTTCAGCCAGTCGTTCGTTGTGCAAATTCATTGCAGAATGTATCAACTAGAAAATCCATTACACTTTAATAAATGGCCTATTGTAACCTTGAGCAACTCCGTGAAAAAAAAAAAAAAAAACTGAAGACATAACATAATAAAAAAGTACTCTGGTCTCATTTGAGTGAGCGCACTAAGACTTCCAGTAAGTGTGTATATTTAAATTAAAATTTGCTGGTGTGGGAGATTGGGGCACAATGCATATTCACATGCTAATTCTAGGCATTTGTCTGTGAAGCAGTGGCCCATATAATTTGACTTTGTGTGGGACCGTCCTGAGTGCCAGCTCAGGCTGAGGAGGCGGAAATTAAATGTTTATGAGATAATGTGAGAGAAATACAAAGAGAGAATACAGTAAAAAAAAAAAAAGTAAATACCCTCAATATTTCTTCTGCAGTTTACTTTATGTCCCTCACTAAAAATACCAGTGCTACAGGGAAAAGATTGTTTTTTGTGGGTAGTTCTTCCTTAACTGAATCAGGGGTCCAAGGACCCCCCCTCTGAAATGTTAAAGTAAACTCATTCTAGTCCCTGTGCATTCATGTGTAAGCAGCACTTTAGTGTTGCACATTATTGAGCTGGGTTGCATAGTTTAGTCTCTTGGTTCCCAACCTAGTGGTAAAGTTTGATCGTATAAAGGACATTACAACACAGGTTTGAGGACACTTCAATTCAATTTGTTGCTGCATCTACAAATTTCAGTTAAAACTCTATGATGCAAAGACAAAGCCATATATCAACAACATCCAGAAATGATACTGACACATCTTTGGCCCATCTCAGATGTGTTCAGGCCCAAACAGAACAGAAGTGACAATGTAAAGTAATAATTGTGCTGTGGTCTGATAAGTCTACATATTAAATTAAATTGATTTTGGGCTAAAGGGAAAAAGGACCATCCTGTTACTAGTACAAAGTGCTGGTATGGGGTAGATGTTATTGCCCATGGCACGATGGGTAACTTGCACATCTGTGAAACATACTGCCATCCAGACAACATTGTTTTCAGGGACGTTGCTGCTTTTTTTTTCCCATAACACAACGCCAGGCCAGGTAGACTGGCCCGCCCGCAGTCCAGACCTGTATCCTACTGAAAATGTGTGGTACATTATGAAGAACAAAGTACAACAACGGAGAACACTGCTCAGCAAATAAAGCGGCATATCAAGCAAGAATGGAAAAGGATTTCACTTTCAACCCTTCAGCAATTAGTTTACTGTGTTCTCGAACAAGTTGTCAGGATGTAACAGTGGGAAACATGATCGTGTCGCAACTTTTGTGGAGTGTAAAATTAGTTAGTCTATCAGTTTAAACCATAAATGTTTTGCCTTTGTACTCTATCCAATTGAATATTGTCGAGAGTATTTATGTTTTACACAGCGACCCAACTTTTAATATAAATCAGGGTTGTATAACCAGCCAGCAGACGCACGCCACAACAACCAACAGCAACACCATCATACAGCAACATTAAGGTTGCTGTTTACAGTAATTACAAACTCCCTCCCTGATGTGCTTTAAGCTATATATGTGGGCGCTGTGTGCATTGCATGTAACAGAATACATAATTATGTGTGCAGATGAAGCATGTACATGTAAAAGCATGTGTAGCCACTGTTTGTGTGTTGTTCTGAGCACGTTTAGGTGCATCTATGTGTGTCTTTGTGGTGGCACTTCCTGATAAATAGGCCTCCAGATGTGTGTGAAGCCTATCTCTGGCAGTGAGGAATACTGGCTCTCCCTGCTACTTTATCATAGAAAGGCAGCTCTGACAGAAACCCTGACACAGAAACCTCCCCTAGAAGGGAAGTGGGGACAGCTTGGGCATAATTAGAATTAATGCAGAGATGTGGAATAAGGAAATGAGGCATCACAATAAAGATCAGCTCTTCATTTCAATTTTATGCTTCACTCGTTGAATTTCATGGGTAATAATGGATAGGCAAGGCTGCCGATCACTATTGCTTGTGATGACAGCTATGTATGCACTGTTTCTTTATGCTCCCATAGGCAGAACAATGAGAGGAGGAGGAAATGGAAAGACAAAGAACAGGGAAGGAATGCAAAGTGTGTATTATGGCCACATTTAACCATTTGTTGTAAATATTTCATTGATTTATGTAAGAACAAAACTTATTTGCATAGCCCTGGATGTTTTTTTTTTACACAATGTGTAATGTTAGAGTGCCACCAGTTTACATACCTATGTTACATACAAAGTGAATGTGAATGCTACTGTGTGGTGTATCACAACCGTCTGTTAATGCTTAGTATTGCAGGATGTGGTAATCTTCATGATGGCGTGTGATGATTACCCCGCCGACAGCGTTCGACTCTGTTTAGCCTTTGCCTTTCAGTGTGAAAGCCAACTGGAAAACAAATCTCAGTATCCTTTTACATAACAGCTGGGAAATAATAGCCAAGTAACATATTGAGGGCTTAGAGCCAACAGGGTGAAAGTGCCATGTTGGGTGAATAGGAGCATTATACTATGTCAAATAAAAGCTTCTAGTGCGATCTTTTCAGAGCCAAAAGGACACGACTGAAATGATGAGACATAAGGCATAATGGTAAAAGTGGAGTTTTGTTCAGTGCCAAAGGGGCACAAGTGAGCTTCCACTCTTTGTTATGAGGGGTTGTATAGCCCTTTGAATGTGTCAAATGAATAGTCTGGGTCATAGGACACATCAATAAATGATAATGTCACTTCAAAAATATATTTAAAAAAGGTGGAAGTACATACAGGTATATACTGTTTACCGAGTTTGTAGACGTTTAACATTAAAACATCTTTATCATTGGTTTGATCTGTTCCTTGTGGTTTGCAGTCGCTTACTTACATGTGCCCATATTTTGCATTAGTCTGTTGGGAAAACATCTGTACCAAAATAATGTGTGTAGAGTACATGGCAAAAACAGCTGATTCAAGTTTGATCAAGTTCTGGCTGTCCTGTAAGGTTTAAGGAGGTTTAAGGGGTTAAACACAAACCACAGTGTCTTAAATGGAAGTTCATCATTGCTTATCTCTATCACCCCATTTTCTGTCAAGATACAAAATGTCCTAAAATACAAAAAAAACACTTCTGTTTCATTTCTTTCTTTGTCACTTCTGTTTTTCTGCATGTGCATAATGTTCCAACACTGTTTTTAGTATGATTAAATACACAACCCCCATTCCTCATCTGCACTGGCATCTGTTTAGTGTATTATGTGACAGTGTTGAAGTTGACACATGCCTCTCTGTATTGATTGACACGGTTTATATGATGATTAATGTTGATTAATATTGCTCTCTCTTTTCTAGGTTTAATAATCTCACCCTCATTATAGTGATGACCCATCCGTATTTGGTGAAAATGTCATGTGTGAGTAAAGAGGCCTTAGAGAGGCTCGAGAGGTGGAGTGGGATGTCCACTAATGTGTGGGTTTGTGTGCGCCTGTGAATGGTGAAGTGTGTTGGATGAAAGGGCTCCTTAAATGAAGTCTATTCCATTTAAAGAACTGATCAATAATGGGGGAGTAATTTCAAGTTTCATGTTTGTCACAGTTGGATAAGTTTAATCTTCAATCTTTCTCACTTACTTGAACTTAAAAACATTTCCACTGTCCTAAAACATTCAAAAACATAGTGGAGACAAATTTGAACCAAATATAATCCATCATACCATGTTACTTTACCTTCTCTTGTGCCCTACACCACACTTAACAATGAAAACTATAGTATTATAAGGCCCAGGTGAGAAATGGTCCAACGCCAACTCCTTTACATAGTATTTTTAAATGGTGCAGCACAGCATTGCTATTAAAGATAATTGAGAGGGTAATCCCTGTTGGGTACTTCCTCTCTCTGCTGACAATGATTGTGGGTTTTGACAACCACAGTTCATTAGTGGGTATTAGGACAAAGCTCACACAAGAGACCACACTGTCAGAGACGTGTAATATCTTCCTCATTACAGAAGGTATCAAATGCACTGGCACACCACCCATAGGTCTTCATTTCATTACGACATTCTTATTGTCTGGGGGTGCAAATCTTAATGAATGCATATGTATACTGCATCTATATTGACATCCACTTGACAGGAGGGATTATTCTCTATAGCTTTTATGAGGCTGACATGTCGTAATTGGAGCAGGAACAATTATGAATATGTAGCTCCCTGTCAGGGAAGAAGAAAATAAATTGCAGATTTCATCACTGCATATGTATAGTATTCTTGCTAAATGATTACCAATTATGATTAATCATGCAAAATGAAATGCCATCTTTCTTTGAATGCTATTTTAAACGTCCCTGCTTTGCTTTCCCTTTCAAAATAATCAACACAACCCATTTATATTTTTCACAAGTAAATACATTTAGTAAATACTAGTAAATTATTTTTAAAGTTTTAATCATATATTAAATCAAATGAATGTCTTGAACAATATCCACGCATTATGGTGCTGTCATTTGCATACATTTCATGAATGAAAAGCTTTTAGCAATAGTCAAGTGCGACTTTTAAAATTACGACAGATAATCATCATGCAGCTTTGTAGGCCCATGAAGTGAGATCCCATTTGATTCTTGATAGCTATGACCCTGATAGATGTAGAGTACCAAATTCGAGTCTCATGATTGTCACATTTCACTGCATTACTATACTGCTCAATGATTTGGAGTTTTCTTTTTTAGTCCGAGAGTCAAGAGAGACAGGGTGGAGACAGAGTGGATTGAGATGGAGACAGAACTGGGAGCTTTGACTAGATAACACAGTAATTTAATTTTCTGTCCTCTAGCGTGCTGCACGACTGGATATTATTCATCTAAATGGAGTGAGCAGCATTCACACTCAAAGAGGAGTGAGAATACTGGATATTTCTAAAGAGAGGTTTTGTCTGTACTGCACTGAGATGACATAGGTGGTACAGATGCTTATGAGATATGGAAGAATTCATCACCATAGGCCTAGGTCTACCATTATATCTATATATGTGTGTATTTTTAGCAAGCTCAAGCATGTGATTGAGACATAGTAGCCATATGATGTTTCCAATTTTGCCTACACAGGTGTAGCTAATAACATTATTAATGGCTGCATAGAGTTTGTCCCGGGTCCAGGTCCTTGAAACATGCTGACTCTTTGTCATGACTCGCTGGGACACCTGGATGGAACAGATCCATCATGAATGTTACAAGTTTTTCTTGATATAAAAAGATGTCTGCAGTGACAAACAGTTTGGTAACCCATACTAAAGCTTTTCTGCAACATCAACATGAGGAGAGGCCTAAAAAGCCCTAAAAACACCTCTGTGTGCGCAGGATGAGCTAGTCATACAAATACAATCGGGATTTAAGATGTTGATGTCTATGCTAACATATTAAGACTACAAATGTGAACTCTACAGGGGTGGTATGCTGTAAAAATAGGAAAGAACTTTATCAAACACACTGGTAGCAAAAAATATCTGCAATTTTTCAACTTGCAAGCACAATTTTCTTCCACCTTGATTCCACTGGGCATAGATATGTAATGTTGCGTCTGCACCAGGTGCGTTTCAGAAGTAGAGGGTTTTGTAAGCTTTAACAACTTTAACTTAACAGATTTCAGATTGTTCCTTGATTTATCTGCTTGTGCCCTTTTTTTTTTATGATCGTGTCTCTGCATTGGATGACATATTTTAAAAATTCACAAGATTCTCTACTGTATGCCATTTCTGTTTTTTACTTTACCGTTCAGCTCGATCTGCTCTGTGCTGCTTGAGGCGTTTGGTCGTGGGTTCCATCAAAAATAGACCAGCCACGTATTCTCCATGGAGCAGAGCTGCTTCTGGGACACTTTTGAAACCCAGCTTCTGGTGAAAGCACAAACACAAGTCTAGGATAGTCGCTATCAGCTCTGGTGGAATCCATGCCAGGTGGAATGAAGTGGTCAGGCAGATAATGTAGCAAAACAGAATTGACATGAACCATGAAAAATATGCTTCAGGTAGCTGTCCAGCAAAGAGAAGACTTATATATATATATATATGACAGAATGTATATTTTTCACATACTTTGTAAAAATAGTGTGGGAAAAAAGTATGCAAGTTGCATTTACTTCATGCAGGGTCACCGCAAAAGAGGCGTATACTTCAAAGCCCCAGCTCTACCGCCTCAAGCTGTATGGCCTCTCCTCAGCCACTCACATACAGTAGCTCCCACTGCTGCTTCAGTCCTCACAGCCTGCTTTAAAACTCACCACATGAATGCCTAATTCACCTAGTACTGTTACACTGCCAATGGTACAAATCCTCAGCATCCATCTTCCACGGGAGGTGCAGACGCTACGCTTCCAGCTCTGCTTGGTCTGCCTCTGTTCGGAGACATGGGGTTGGGAACGATTTTTCATTGACATGCTTCATCTACCACATCCTCCCATAGCACCGTGAGCTCCACAAAATCCATGATTTGCTGCACCTCTGACCATAAGTTTAGCTTTAAACTGTATTGTTGTTTTATTTTTCCTTATCTTTTATTGCAAGATAAAAAAAAAGTACCTCATACTGCATATAATGCCTTCCTCTCAGGGGTCTATTTGTGGAGTCAGACCAGCTTTACCTGGGTGCATCCTATGTTTATTGTACACTTGTTCCTGTTCTCTGTGTATCTTTTTGAAATGGTTATCTAAACAGCAGTGGCTACTTCATTGTGCACTGAGGTTTACATACCCAAAAGGATTGTGTGAAGTTGGTGAGATCAGTTTGGGTAGGAAGCAGAGAGGAACAAATGGTTTGGTGGTTTGATAGCAGTAAGTTATAAAATGGTACCACATAGTTTTAATACACCACAGCAAGGACCTACCTACTGTATAATACACCTTATTTTTCTATTTTTGAATCCTGACACTACTGAACAAATGGTTTAAACAAACATTTTGCCAGTTTTCTTATTTTTAGATATTCACACCAAATTCTTACTGTTGGAATTTCTTGTTACCTGAAAAGGTTCCTACATGCATCTTTTTGCCATTTCGTGTTAATTTTCTGGTCTGCTGTCCCAATGGGCAGTCATTCTCGGCTCACATAACATTATTTGGACGTGAAGGTGTTCTGCCCTCCAAGGGAAGGGATGAGGGAAGCATTTGCACTGCTGAAACACAAGGTCCTGTAAGTACATTTATATGTATTGTTCAGAGTTCTTTCAAAGTCTCACTTATAGCAGTCAAGAGAGGTGACTGTGCAGTATCAGACATTTAAACTGCTCTAGTGGGTCAGTACTGCCCCCCCTCTGCATCTGACCTCCTCACAAGCCCTTAATGGAGGTCAACCAACAGTTAATCCCAAGTTAAGCCTCTTGCCAAAACAGAGTGAGGTAGAATAGATCTGGTTAGGGGACTGGGACAGCACTCTGTTGAGGTTGCTGCACAAATGTAACAGGCATGGTGTAAAAATAGCAAGATTGTTTTGTTTGTTTGTGTTTTTTTAGATTCTGGAGGCTTTTTATAGATGGACCATGGAGATTTCAGTTTGTGGGCCAAATGAGTGAGGGCAGGAAAAGAAAATTAAGAGGCACACACTGAACCCTTCTTTCTTTTTCATTCTCTTTAATGAACGTCCTTAAATTTCAAACATATTCTCACAGATGTTTGTACTAACAAAAAGCAGTCATTCAATTAAGCTGTGGACGTCATCATCCATAGCAGACAAGACAATAATTAGGCTACAGTAGAACCTACTTGCTGGTGCTGTTGAAGACAGATTTTAACCTATCTGGACAGATACCGCTACAGCAGTACATAGCCTCCATGCATCACTGTGCTGGGAGCATCTTTGAATAGAAATTTAACATGTGTTATGGGCCCATTAAAACTATTATTACTCTTGTCCAAAAGGAACAAAGGAGAAAATTGTCTGACACTGTTACAGAGCCATAAAGTCCACAGAGGGAGGAGGTTGAGGAGTCAATGTTGGTTTTCTTTTAAGCATGACCAAAGTAGTAATTATTTCCACCACGATGTCCAAGGTTCCCTAACTTTAATCAACTTATTTAATGCAAGACGACATTGTTCTCTTAACCTTGACCAAGCAGTTATTTAAGCCCAAACCATTCACCCGATCAAGTAATTTTTGAGCCTAAGCTTAATCAAACCTCAACCATGGCAGCGTCAGATCAGAAAACACTTCTAGTTTTGCAACAGTGGTTTCTAATGGAAGGCATTGATGTTTTGCTGAAAGGGACATCACATTAAACAAATCCAATTAATTTAGAGTACTTGTGTTGCTTCAGACTAATAAACAACACCTGCATTGCCATCAAATTATGGTATAGGACATAAAAACATGTGTTACTAAATTGCTCAAGATGAACATGACTACTTAAGAGACTGAGCTGCTGATATAACTGCTGCTCATGATCTTTTGTTACTCGTTTGTTGTTTGAAGGTCAGTCATTTCACCATCTTATTCTTGTCTGCTTGTCTTGTGTCACTATGGTAGGTTAATAAAAGCACGTTGCTCACCAAATCATCTCAATTTTCAAATGAATAATATTCAGATATTATATGAGATAAATTACCTTAACCTTCCAAACCCCAGTTGCATTGTAGAATGTTGCTGTGGTTCACTGAGAAAATCACTGGAATGAGCATTTATTCATACTCAAAAATGGAAAGAAATTCACATCATAAGTTGGTTTTACTTCAAAAGAAGATCAGCTGACTTTTCTGAACTTATTCCAGTGCCCTAAACAGAGGTTGGTAAGGTCATTATTTTTGCAGTTATAGTGCCAAGATGTCCGTTATTTGACAGGGACTGAAAACATGGTGGTAGACACATTGTCTTGAGCTTCCCAGTAGCAATGACTGTGTCTCCTTGGTCTCTCCTCTTACCTGTTTCCTAGCCTTTTACATTGCTTCCTAGGTGCACCACATCATCGCAATCTGGCCAGTCCTCTCTGCCGACTCGTCGGCAAACTGTCTCCAGGAAAGCAACATCTGTCTCTACAGTGATTACGTGAAGAAATCCATCATCATCCATCAACTTTGAATTTCTGTGGAAAAGTCTGTGTAACCCAGTCAGTCCTCCCTTCCAACTCTTTGGTGAGCTGCCCTCGAGAAAACATCCTTCTCCAAGTAACACTGGAATAGCCAACTAGACTAGTATACCTTTAATAAAAGTGTTATACATGACATGTTCAGTATATACACAAAAATAAAATGTTCAGAATACACTCTAGACCTCTAAGATATGTGCCCTTTGTCTGTCTGCATCAATAGACCCACACTGTTTATTGACACACCATTACCGACTAGTATCTGTGAGCAGTAAAGGCAGCAGATCTTTTAGTATTCCAAACATGCGGGTGGTGACTGGTCTTATTAACAATGAAGCCCACAGGGCTTCCGCTACCAGGCTTCCTCCACAAGTCCTTTATCACCTGTTGAGAGCTAGTGAGCGTGGGCGCTGCGAAATAAACAGAGGTATATGCCTACCTGCTGCTAAGCCCCGGTGGCCATCATCTCACTGACAGAATAAGATATCACAGCAGCCATCTGAGAGCAGAGCAGCAGACCTTCTGGGACCTTCATAAACCACATTGAAACCATGTGATCTCCAAACCATACTTAGAAGAGTTTCATAATATATTATCAAGTGATCAATCACCTGACTGTGCAGAGGACACCTTTGGTGCTGGGAGGACGAATGAACATAATGAAGGTCTCGGCAGTGCTCTTTGTCAAGGCTAATCAGTATCTCAGCCATAGCACAGTTTCATGGTATTGCTATTATACAACATGTGATGTGAATGTTTTGCATGAGATAAAGTAAAGCTAGAAGCCCCATGTTGTGTTCTCCCAACATCCAGTGTTATATCTGACAATTCATTAACTTTACAAGTATTACACAAATGTTAGATGCCAAACAACTTTACTCAGCTACCATGAAAAATTCATTGAGACTACCCTGTACTCAAGTGTCTACTAGAATAAAAAGCACAAGTGGTAATAGTTTATTAAATGTAAGAGTGATGTCGCTGGTGAAGAAGTATTATTAGTGCTGTCAAAATTAACGCGTTAATTTTGTCGATTAATTTTAAAGAATTAACGCGGGTGTATAAGAGGCATTAACTTAAACCCTCACGGAGACTGCGCCCTGGGCGGTCGCCCACATTGCCCATAGCTAAAACCGGCCCTGCTTGTTTTAGTTTACGGGCAGATCTGCCACATCCAATATGGCTTCAGTTCTTACCACGCATTTGATTGTACGTCAGTCCTACACAGTATAATACTTCTTCACCAGCGACATCACCTCTTACATTTAATAAACTATTACCACTTGTGCTTTTTTCTAGTAGACACTTGAGTACCGGGTAGTCTCAATGTTTTTTCATGGTAGCTGAGTAAAGTTATTTGGCATCTAACATTTGTGTAATACTTGTAAAGTTAATGAATTGTCAGATATAACACTGGATGTTGGGAGAACACAACATGGGGCTTCTGCTTTACTTTATCTCATGCAAAACATTCACATCACATGTTGTATAATAGCAATACCATGAAACTGTGCTATGGCTGAGATACTGATTACCTTGACAAAGAGCACTGCCGAGACCTTCATTATGTTCATTCGTCCTCCCCGCACCAAAGGTGTCCTCTGCACAGTCAGGTGATTGATCACTTGTAATATATTATGAAACTCTTCTAGTATGGTTTGGAGATCACATGGTTTCAATGTGGTTTATGAAGGTCCCAGAAGGTCTGCTGCTCTGCTCTCAGATGGCTGCTGTGATATCTTATTCTGTCAGTGAGTGATGGCCACCGGGGCTTAGCAGCAGGTAGGCATATACCTCTGTTTATTCGCAGCGCCCACGCTCACTAGCTCTCAACAGGTGATAAAGGACTTGTGGAGGAAGCCTGGTAGCGGAGCCCTGTGGGCTTCATTGTTATAAGCCAGTCACCACCCGCATGTTTGGAATACTAAAGATCTGCTGCCTTTACTGCTCACAGATACTAGTCGGTAATGGTGTGTTCAATACAGTGTGGGTCTTTGATGCAGACAGACAAAGAGCACTATCTTAGAGGTCTAAAGTGTATGCTGAACATTTTATTTTTGTGTATATACTGAACATGTCATGTATAACACTTTTATTAAAGGTATACTAGTCTAGTTGGCTATTCCAGTGTTACTTGGAGAAGGATGTTTTCTCGAGGGCAGCTCACCAAAGGTGGAAGGGGGGACTGACTGGGTTACACAGACTTTTCCACAGAAATTCAAAGTTGAGTGATGATGATGGATTTCTTCACATAATCACTGTAGAGACAGATGTGTTTTCCTGGAGACAGTTCGCCGACGAGTCGGCAGAGGACTGGCCAGATTGCGATGATGTGTGCACCTAGGAAGCAATGTAAAAGGCTAGGAACAGGTAGGAGGAGAGACCAAGGAGACACAGTCAATGCTACTGGGGAGCTCAAGACAATGTGTCTACCACCATGTTTTCAGTCCCTGTCAAATAACGGACATCTTGGCACTATAACTGCAAAAAAAAATGACCTTCCACCCCTCTGTTTAGGGCACTGGAATAAGTTCAGAAAAGTCAGCTGATCTTCTTTTGAAGTAAAACCAAATTATGATGTGATTTCTTTCCATTTTTGAGTATGAATAATGCTCATTCCAGTGATTTTCTCCGGAACCACAGCAACACTTCTACAATGCAACTGGGGTTTGGAAGGTTAAGGTATTTATCTCATATAATCTGAATATTATTCATTTGAAAATTGAGATGATTTGGTGAGCAACGTGCTTTTATTAACCTACCATAGTGACACAAGACAGCAGAAAGAATAAGATGGTGAAATGACTGCCTTCAAACAAACAAACGAGTACAAAAAGATCATGGCAGCAGTTATATCAGCAGCTCGTCTCTTAAGTAGTCATGTTCATCTTGAGCAATTTAGTAACACATGTTTTTATGTCCTTACCATAATTTGATGGCATGCAGGTGTTGTTTATTAGTCTGAAGCCACACAAGTACTCTAAATTAATTGGATTTGTTTAATGTGATTTCCTTTCAGCAAAACATCAATGCCTTCCATTAGAAACCACTGTTGCAAAACTGAAGTGTTTTCTGATCTGACGCTGCCATGGTTGAGGTTTGATTAAGCTTAGGCTCAAAAATTACTTGATCGGTGAATGGTTTGGCTTAATAACTGCTTGGTCAAGGTTAAGAGAACAATGTCGTCTTGCATTAAATAAGTTGATTAAGTTGGGAACCTTGGACATCGTGGTGGAAATATTACTACTTTGGTCATGCTTAAAAGAAAACCAACATTGACTCCTCAACCTCCTCCCTCTGTGGACTTTATGGCTCTGTAACAGTGTCAGACAATTTTCTCCTTTGTTCCTTTTGGACAAGAGTAATAATAGTTTTAATGGGCCCATAACACATGTTAATTTCTATTCAAAGATGCTCCCAGCACAGTGATGCATGGAGGCTATGTACTGCTGTAGCGGTATCTGTCCAGATAGGTTAAAATCTGTCTTCAACAGCACCAGCAGTAGGTCTAGTAGCCTAATTATTGTCTTGTCTGCTATGGATGATGACGTCCACAGCTTAATTGATGACTGCTTTTTGTTAGTTCAAACATCTGTGAGGATATGTTTGAAATTAAGGACGTTCATTAAAGAGAATGAAAAAGAAGAAGGGTTCAGTGTGTGCCTCTTAATTTTCTTTCTGCCTCACTCATTTGGCCCACCAACTGAAAATCTCCATGGTCCATCTATAAAAAGCCTCCAGAATCTAAAAAACACAAACAAACAAAACAATCTTGCTATTTTTACACCATGCCGTTACATTTGCAGCAACCTCAACAGAGTGCTGTCCCAGTCCCCTAACCAGATCTATTCTACCTCACTCTGTTTTGGCAAGAGGCTTAACTGGGATTAACTGTTGGTTGACCTCCATTAAGGGCTTGTGAGGAGTCAGATGCGAGGGGGGGCAGTACTGACCCACTAGAGCCGTTTAAATGTCTGATACTGACAGTCACCTCTCTTGACTGCTATAAGTGGACTTTGCTGAACAAATAAATATAATGTCTTACAGGACCTTGTGTTTCAGCAGTGCAAATGCTTCCCTCATCCCTTCCCTTGGAGGGCCGACACCTTCACGTCCAAATAATGTTATGTGAGCCGAGAATGACTGCCCCTTGGGACAGCAGACCCGAAAATTAACACGAAATGCAAAAGATGCATGTAGGAACCTTTTCAGGTAACAGAAATTCCAACAGTAAGAATTTGGTGTGATATCTAAAAACAAGAAAACTGGCAAAATTTTTGTTTGAACCATTTGTTCAGTAGTGTCAGGATCAAAAATAGAAAAATAGGTGTATTATACAGTAGGTAGGTCCTTGCTGTGGTGTATTAAAACTATGTGTACCATTTTATAACTTACTGCTATCAAACCACCAAACCATTTTTCCTCTCTGCTTCCTACCCAAACTGATCTCACCAACTTCACACAATCCTTTTGGGTATGTAAACCTCAGTGCACAATCAAGTAGCACTGCTGTTTAGTACCATTTCAAAAGATACACAGAGGAACAGGAACAAGTGTACATAAACATAGGATGCACCCAGGAAACGTGGTCTGACTCCACAATATGACCCCTGAGAGGAAGGCATTATATGCAGTATGAGGTACTTTTTTTTATCTTGCAATAAAGATAAGGAAAAATAAAACAACAATACAGTTTAAAGCTAAACTTATGGTCAGAGGTGCAGCAAATCCTGGATTTTGTGGAGCTCACGGTGCTATGGGAGGATGTGGTAGATGAAGCATGTCATGAAAAATCGTTCCCAACCCCATGTCTCCGAACAGAGCAGACCAAGCAGAGCTGGAAGCGTAGCGTCTGCACCTCCCGTGGAAGATGGATGCTGAGGTTGTACCATTGGCAGTGTAACAGTACTAGGTGAATTAGGCATTCATGTGGTGAGTTTTTAAAGCAGGCTGTGAGGACTGAAGCAGCAGTGGGAGCTACTGTATGTGAGTGGCTGAGGAAAGGCCCTAACAGCTGGCGGTAGAGCTGGGCTTTGAAGTATACGCTCTTTTGCGGTGACCCTGCATGAAGTAAAGTATGTGAAAAAATATACATTCTGTCTCTAATATATTATATATATATTATTATATATATATATATATATATATATTTATATATATATATATATAAGTTCTCTTTGCTGGACAGCTACCTGAAGCATATTTTTCCTGGTTCATGGTTCAATTCTGTTTTGCTACTTATCTGCCTGACCACTTCATTCCACCTGGCATGGATTCCACCAGAGCTGATAGCGACTATCCTAGACTGGTTTGTGCTTTCCCCAGAAGCTGGTTTCAAAGTGTCCCCGAAGCAGCTCTGCCCATGGAGAATACGTGGCTGGTCTATTTTTGATGGAACCCACGACCAAACGCCTCAAGCAGCACAGAGCAGATCGAGCTGAACGGTAAAGTAAAAAACAGAAATGGACTACAGTAGAGAATCTTGTGAATTTTTAAAATATGTCATCCAATGCAGAGACACGATCATAAAAAAAAAGGGCACAGCAGATAAATCAAGGAACATCTGAAATCTGTTAAGTTAAAGTTGTTAAAGCTACAAAACCCTCTACTTCTGAAACGCACCTGTGCAGACGCACATACATACATATCTATGCCCAGTGGAATCACGGTGGAAGTTTGCTGAAAATTGTGTGCAAGTTGAAAAATTGCAGATATTTTTTGCTACCCGTGTGTTTGAAAAAGTTCTTTCCTATTTTTACAGCATACCACCCCTGTAGAGTTCACCTTTGTAGTCTTAATATGTTAGCATGACATCAACATCTTAAATCCCGATTGTATTTGTATGACTAACTCATCCTGCTGCCACCAGAGGTGTTTTTAGGGCTTTTTTAGGCCTCTCCTCATGTTGATGTTGCAGAAAAGCTTTAGTGTTCACTGTTTGTCACTGCAGACCTCTTTTTATATCAAGAAAAAACTGTAACATTCATGATGGATCTGTTCCATCCAGGTGTCCCAGCGAGTCATGACAAAGAGTCAGCTGTTCAAGGACCTGGAACCGGGACAAACTCTATGCAGCCATTAATAATGTTATTAGCTACACCTGTGTAGGCAAATTGGAAACATATATGGCTACTATGTCTCAATCACATGCTTGAGCTTGCTAAAATACACACATATATATGTTAATGGTAGACCTGGCCTATGGTGATGAATTCTTCCATATCTCATAAGCATCTGTACCACCTATGTCATCTCAGTGCAGTACTTTGCTGTACAGACAAAAGCCTCTCTTTAGAAATATCCAGTATTCTCACTCCTCTCTTGGTGTGAACTGCCCACTCCATTTAGATGTAATACATCAGTCGTGCAGACGCTAGAGGACAGAAAATAAATTACTGTGTTATCTAGTCAAAGCTCCCAGTTCTGTCTCATCTCCATCCACTCTGTCTCCACCTGTCTCTCTTGACTCTCGGACTAAAAAGAAAAATCCAAATCATTGAGCAGTATGTAATGCAGTGAAATTGACAATCATGGACTGAATTTGGTACTCTACATCTTCAGGGTCATAGCTATCAGAATCAAATGGGATCTCACTTCATGGGGCCTACAAAGCTGCAGATGATTATCTGTCGTAATTTTAAAAGTCGCACTTGACTATTGCTATTGCTAAAAGCTTCTTTTTTTTCATTCATGAAAGTATGCAAATGACAGCACCATAATGCGTGGATATTGTTCAGACATTCATTTGATTTAACATATGATTAAAACTTTAAAAATAATTTCTAGTATTTACTAAATGTATTTACTTGTGAAAAATAAATGGGTTGTGTTGATTATTTTGAAAGGGAAAGCAAAGCAGGGACGTTTAAAATAGCATTCAAAGAAGACATTTCATTTGCATGATTAATCATAATTGGTAATCATTTAGCAAGAATACTATACATATGCAGTGATGAAATCTGCAATTTATTTTTCTTCTTCCCTGACAGGGAGCTACATATTCATAATTGTTCCTGCTCCAATTACGACATGTCAGCCTCTAAAAAGCTATAGAGAATATCCCTCCTGTCAAGTGGATGTCATATGATGCAGTATACATATGCATTCATTAAGATTTGCACCCCCAGACAATAAGAATGTCGTAATGAAATGAAGAACCTATGGGTGGTGTGCCAGTGCATTTGATACCTTCTGTAATGAGGAAGATATTACACGTCTCTGACAGTGTGGTCTCTTGTGTGAGCTTTGTCCTAATACCCCATAATGAACTGTGGTTGTCAAACACCAATCATTGCAGCAGAGAGAGGAAGTACCCAACAGGGATTACCCTCTCAATTATCTTTAATAGCAATGCTGTGCTGCACCATTTAAAAATACTATGTAAAGGAGTTGGCGTTGGACCATTTCTCACCTGGGCCTTTAATACTATAGTTTCATTTTAAGTGTGGTGTAGGGCACAAGAGAAGGTAAGTAACATGGTATGATGGATTATATTTGGTTTCAAATTTGTCTCCACTATGTTTTTGATGTTTTTAGGGCACGTGGAAATGTTTTTAAGTTCAAGTAATGAAAAGATTGAAGATTCAAATATCAACTGTGACAAACATGAAACATTGAAATTACCCCTTACTCATGCTGACTGTCAGTTCTTTAATGGAATAGACTTCATTTGGAGCCCTTTCATCCAACAACACTTACCATTCACAGGCGCAACAAAACACACATTAGTGGAAATCCATCCACCTCTCGAGCTCTTCTAAGGCCTCTTTACTCACACATGACATTTTCACAACTACGGATGGGTCATCACTATAATGAGGGTGGTTATTAAAACTAGAAAAGAAGGAGAGCAATATTAATCAACAATTAATCATCATAAACCTGTCAATCAATAAGAGAGGCATGTGTCAACTTCAAAAATGTACAATAATACACTAAACAGGATTTCAACTCCGGCCAAAACTTCCATTTGGGGAAGGGATTTAAAAGACTTACCACCTTGCCACCCTCCGCCCCTACAGTTCCTACGTAAATCATCCCCAGTGTCATCATTGATAGTCATTTTGGTAAAATTCTTCTGCAGGACAATGCAGACTTGTCAAGACCTTAGCTACCATTAAACATGCAACCTCGTGCTGTAGCCCACAGCATCGCACAGCTGTGCAGTGTGTTGTTAGTGATTGCGTGTCATTCCATGTGTTTGACTGATCCTTTGCCATGGGCCATGTGTGCCTGTCCATGTGTACAAGATCTAATCAGACCAAAGGATCCTGGGCAGACATTAAAAAGCCTGCCAGGTCTGCCACTGACAGCCAATAGTGGCTCACACTCTCTTCCAGCATCCACCGTTCATACTTCCTTAAACCCCAGACAACAAAAATTAGTGAGCTAGTGGGAGTGCCCCCTGTGGCTTTCTTTACCCAGTAAATCCATACACCCACGTTTGTCCTTAACATGGCTTCAACTCTTTCTCATAAAATTGCAGGATTGCATGTTGTAGCCGGAAAATATTAAAGGTTCTCTTCAAGCACCATGATGAATATGGCTATGTAGCAACAGGATTGAATTGGTATTTCCTTTTATTGAAATTGCAAACGAATCAATATTCTCTATAAACAAAATACTCTTATATATATATAAAAAACCTCATCCAGAAAACCGACTCAACTTTTTTTTTAGCATTCTTAAGGTTTCAAAAAACCTCATTTTTTCAGCAGACAAGCTGTGAATAAATCCACTAAGCTAACCGCCGAGCTAACGCGCATCTAGCGAATCAAACACCCAGCAGCTACAACTCCTAAAATAAACAAAATATCAAATTATCTGTTCTCTCATTACTCAATACTTTACTTTGTTAACGCTTGCTAGTCGTTAATGACATCTGCTGCTTGGTGATTGGGGAGGCTAACAGATAGGACTCAATGGAAAATTGCACCGTTAACGGCATCAAATCAAAATAATTGTGTAACCTATGCAAATTACACTGTAGATACTGAGGACACACTGCAAAATTGAGTGACAATTGGTCTGGTGCTTTCGTCGCTTATCTGAAGCAGAATTTGGGGACCGTGCTGGTCACAATCACTCATTAGAGCCAAAACTATACATCTTGATATCAGACATAGCTTAAGTATTGGAAATATGGTTGTAAGCGGCAGGAACACGCCC